>NW_020257843.1:0-35336 GCF_003255815.1 Theropithecus gelada
TATCCATCATCCATCCATCCATTCACCCATTCATCCATTCATCCACCAATCCATCCATCCATCCATTCATCCACCCATCCATTCATCCATCCATCCATTCATCCATTCACCCATCCATTCATCCATTCATCCATCCATCCACCCATCCATTCATCCATCCATCCATTCATCCATTCACCCATCCATTCATCCATTCATCCATTCACCCAAACATCCATTCATCCATTAACCCATCTATCCATCTATCCATCCATTCATCCATCCATCCGTCCATTCACCCATCCATCCATCATCCACCCATTCATCCATCCATACACCCATCCATCAGTCTATTCATTCATCCATCCATCCATCCATCTATCCATCCATCCACTCACTAACTCACTCACTCTGTACTCAGGGTGCCGACACATCTCCAGCTTTCTTCTGTGGGCAGAGGTTGCAGCAAACAAACCAAATCAAACCAATGTTCACCTTCGTTGAACCTTCAGTCTTTGCTGGGGAGGGGATAATAAACCAAACTGTATGGACCATGTCAGATGGTGAAGGGAGGCAGGGTGGCTGCAGAGAGCAGCAGTGCACAGCGATGGGTGGGTGGAGTCGTTCACACCTGGCAGTCAGGAGGACCCCTTGGAGGCGGTGCCCGTGCACAGAGATAGGAGGGTGGAGCCCGTTCATGCCTGACGGCCAGGAGGACTCCTCGGAGGTGGCGGCAGTGCAGAGATAGGAGGGTGGAGACTGTTCACACCTGGCGGCCAAGAGGGCCCCTCAGATGCATCCGCAGTGCAGTAGAGGCCACAGTGAAATAGGAACAGACTCCATGATGTCCAGAGACGGCAGAGGGGACAACAGGAGGGCCTCAGAGAGGGAACCCCCTCGAGGGCAGAGGGTGCAGGGGTGCCCGCTGTGGGTAAACAGCCGCCAAGGCTGCTCCGGTGAGCATAGGTGTTAGGAGCATGGTGATGGGTGTGGGAGCCCAGCTGGGAGGCGGGTGCCTGGGCCTGAGTGCAGTTGGAGCTGGTAAGAAGGGTTCGGAGTCTGGGTGTTTCAAGAGTGGAGCTCCCCAAGGTTTCCCAACCCACTGAATGTGAGCTCTGAGAAAGAGGGGCCGCGAGTATACCAGTTTTGTGCCTTTGCCGGGGATGGTCAGGAGCCCTTTGGAAGTCCAGGAGTCACACTAGAAGCACGTGAGGTCCGGAAGCCGCCACGCAGGGAGAAATGTCGTTTAGGAAGGGGGAGCAGGGCAGGTGCCGGCGGACAGCTTTACTCAGAGAAGACGAAAGAGCCAAGGGCTGGACGTGTCCCTCGAGAGAGGCCTGTTGGGCATCGTGGTAGAGAACCAGCAGACACGGGCCCACAGTCGGGGGAGCTGGGGCTCAGGAGACAGGCCGAGGGACCTCCGGTGGGGCACCCCCACGGGCTTCGGCTTCTCCATTTGTGAAGCTGGGCTGAGGAGCCTCCCCTGCCAAGAGGTTCTGCTTATCCCAGCCTGGCCTGGCAGGACAGGAAAGTCGAGGAAACAGACGCAAACTCGCAGCCGCACGAGGCCCAGGGGAAAGGCCGGGAACTTCTCAGTCTGTGCAGGAGCCACCGTGTGACTTTGCCAGGACAACCTGTCGGGCGCCAGGCTGCTGAGCCAGACGATCTGCTGGGCACACTCACACCGACCTCGGCATGTTTCAGGAACGAGCTCAGGCATGCAAGTAGGCATTAGCTTGTGCTGAACAGCAGGACAACACAGTTATTCTCATGATGGTAATTTAAGTTTGAATTCTACACTTTTTATCCCCGTTATTTACCAGAGAATGTGGACGTCTACTCTGCGTGGACTTCTGACACCGCTCTCTCTGGCCATCTGTTCTCCTGTGGCCTCCGGTACAGCCTGGAGGAAGGGCCACGTATGTGTCACTGTCATTAGTGTTTCGGCCTCCACCATCTCCTTTCTGCCTCACATGGCGGCCTTGGCCCTGAGGACACAGAACAGCTTAAGTAAGGGACTGTGAACCCCTGACAGCGGCCCCAGGGACTGAGTAAGGGACTGTGAACCCCCTACAGCGGCCCCAGGGACTGAGTAAGGGACTGTGAACCCCCCACAGCGGCCCCAGGGACTGAGTAAGGGACTGTGAACCCCCCACAGCGGCCCCAGGGACTGAGTAAGGGACTGTGAACCCCTGACAGCAGCCCTGGGGACATCACTTTCATTCACTTCTTCCCTCCCTCTGGGTACCGCAGGGGTCCTGGCCTCTGGATGGGAGCCGCCCTTGCAGGGGATCCCAATGCCGTGCGATGGAACCATCTGGAAACCTTGCTTCTCACACTGGGCCATCTCTGTGGGCAATTTCCCGACTTCTTCCTGTGAGGTCCAGGTTGGGGGATCAGGCTGTGATGCTGCCACTGAGGGCCCTTGCTTCCTACGTGACAGACATCTCGCCTCTTCCTTCTCTTGTCGAGCCTTAACAACGAGAGTAAGAAAAAGTAGGCCGGGCGCAGTAGCTGACGCCTGTAATCCCAGCACTTTGGGAGGCCGAGGTGGGTGGATCATGAGGTCAGGAGATCAAACCCAACCTAGCTAACATGGTGAAACCCCATCTCTACTAAAAATACAAAAAAAATTAGCTGGACATCGTGGTGTATGCCTATAGTCCCAGCTACTCAGGAGGCTGAAGCAGGAGAATCGCTTGAACCCGGGAGGCAGAGGCTGCAGTGAGGTGAGATCGCGCCACTGCACTCCGGCCTGGCGACACAGCGAGACTCCGTCTCAAAAAAAAAAGGGATAAAGTAAGAGTATTCTTCAATCACTCTGCCAGAGTCTGCTCTGTGTCACGGAGGAGGAGACTGAGGTCTGGATCGGGGTGCCACCGACTCACAGGAACAAAGCGATGTGGGGCCACAGCAGGAATGAGACCCGGTGATTCCAGATCCTGCCGGATTATTCCAGATCATTGTCATCGGCCTCTTCCACGGCAGAATTCTCCCTGGTCCAGGCGGCATTTCCCAACGCCACCGGGGAGGCCTCCGAGGCCTGGGGTATGGCGGCTTGAGACACCCCAAGAGGGATCGTCTCGGTCACTGCTCTGCAGCTGTTCGTTGATTTGAGTACACGTTTTCATTTGAGGTCACTGTAGAGCCCTGTGTGGGTGGAAGAAACGACGCAGAGGGATCCTGTTCACGTTGCGTCCGGTGTCGCCCGGGAGGGACATCTTGTCAGACAATAGCACGATGTCACCTCCAGGATGTCAACAGTGATGCAGTCAAGACTCTGGACACCCATCACGCAGGGTCCTCTCCTGCTGTCCTGCTGTCCCCCGAGAGCTGCATCGCCACTGTCCCACCCGGTCCCCTCCACCGCCCCTGGCAACCTCTCATCTCTCCTCCATTTCCGAAATGTCGTCATTCTTACGTCTCTATCAGGGACCTGGGAAAAATGGGGGGAGTGTAAGTGAAGCTCAGGGCGTAACTGCCTGGGGGTACTGCCCTGCACAGGCACGTCTTTCAGGCAGGACCCCCAGGGCAACAGTCAAGGACAGGAAGGGAGGACACGTGAGTAGTTGATGTGAAACCTGGACGTCCTACACGCTGTGTTCACCCTGAGAAAGGCTTTGACGTAGAAACAGAAGCCCACAGAACTACCAGCAATACCAGGTTTACTGTCCATAGTTGTAGTTAATTTCCTCATTGATCTGGTGAAAGGTATGCTTGGCCCTGGCTTTCTTTTTTTTTTTTTTTTTTTAGACAGAGTCTCGCTGTTGTTGGCCAGGGCTAGAGTGCAATGGTACGATCTCCTCAGCTCACTGCAACCTCGGCCTCCCGGGTTCCAGCAATTCTCCTGTCTCAGTCTCCCGAGTAGCTGAGATAACAGGCGCCCATGACTGTGCCTGGCTATTTTTTATATTTTTAGTAGAGATGGGATTTTGCCATGTTGGCCAGGCTGGTCTTGAACTCCTGACCTCAGGTGATCCACCCACCTCGGCCTCCCAAAGTGCTGGGATTACAGGCCTGAACCCCAGCACCCGGCCTGCGTGGCCCTGGTTTTTCACTGAGACACTCTTTTGTCCAGCATCCCTTCTGCTAACAGTGTCTACAGTGTCCTGTGGAAGATGGTGACTGGGAAGTGGCTGCCTGGCTATTGGATCTGCAGGGCTGTGACCTTATTTTGGGTTCTGTTTCTTCATCTTTCTCCCTCAACCCTCCCTCACCAAGTTCTCTCAAAATATTCTGCTGAGTGATGTAGTTCAACCCCAGAGTTCCCTTCCCATTCTAATTTTTGGTTTTGAATTAGATGGCCTGTTTCAGGTTTCATTTTATTAACAGAATGAGGTAAAAGAGCCACCTTGTTAAAGTCTTGAATTTGTCAGAAAATATGTTCACGTCTACCCTGAAAATCTCACATGGTTGTTGCTTTTCTATTTGCATAACTGAATTATGCCTTAATTGATTTTTACTGGGAACGTTTTACGTTATGACTTTTATGTGCCTTTGTCCTATGTTTGGGTTTTTTGTCTTGTATGTGTTGTTTTGACTTTTGACACTCGGGTTTATTGTGGGAAGAGGAACCTAGGAATGGTTTTCTGGCTCAGTCCAGTCTGTGTTTGCTGTCTGGATCTAAGGGAGGTTCTGACCATTGCGCGTACCAGTCCACCCAGGTTGGGAAGCCTGTGCTGTGTGCAACCCCCCAAAACCTGCACTAGGAGCAGCTGCTGGCCTTGCCTGGGCTTAGAGAGATTCTTCGCCATAGCTCTCCACTCAGGTCCAGGATTCAAGTTCCATGGTTGCCTGTCTCCTGGCTCACGGGAGGGGTGGGTCTTAGGGGCACCTGGCATCTGGGATCCCAGGTGGGTCACGGCAAAAGGGAAGTGTCTGGCAATGGGGAAGAGGAAGGAGGAGTCGAGAGAGGCACAGGGACAGGGGGGAGCTGGGTGGGGGAGGGGAAATGGAGTCACAGGGAACCCAGGAGGAGGGTCCCAGCGAAGAGGCCAGCCTGTTGCTGCTGAAGGTTGTCCAACTGCTGATTAGCTTTGGCCAGATAATTTTTTTCTAGTGAATCAAAATTTTAAATCAGATTTCCTTTGGAGGCCTCCAAATACCGATCAAAAATGGCTGCCCCCTGGGCCTGAGAAACCCTATTCCCCTGGTAAAGTTAGGGCGTTTAGAAAGATGGGCACAAGAATTAGGATTATAAGGAAAGTGCCTATGAGAATAAGAGGTGTTTCCTGGTGAGAAGAGGAGGCAGGCCCAGAGCTTCCCGGTGGAGGAGAGAGGCCCAGAGCCTCCCGGTGGAGGAGAGGAGGGAGGCCCAGAGCCTCCCGGTGGAGGAGAGGAGGGAGGCCCAGAGCCTCCCGGTGGAGGAGAGGAGGGAGGCCCAGAGCCTCCCGGTGGAGGAGAGAGGCCCAGAGCTTCCCAGTGGAGGAGAGGAGGGAGGCCCAGAGCTTCCCGGTGGAGATTCAGCCCACCTAGTGAGGCCTCCGCTCCTGTCCTGAGGGTCGCAGGCTCCAATGCAGACCTCCGCTCTGTGCCCCCAGCAGGCGGAAAACCAGAGGAAACATTCTCCCTGGATCACAGCCAAGCTCGCAGGATGCAAAATTGAGATAGAAGGAGACGCTCAACCACTCTCATCTGCGACCCCCATGTGGAGAGTCCGCGTGCGTGCCCGCGGTGATGCGCACTGCAGACCTGCTGTGTGTGAGACCAGGCCGAGCTGGTGTGGGGGGCAGGAGCCTGTGCACCTCGGCCTCTCCTGCGGCAAACAGCACTGTTAGGCAGCACAACACTAAATGCTTGCCACAGACAACAAGCACCAGGGGAACAGAAGGAGGGGCCTGAATCGACAGAGGACGCCAAACAAGCAGGACCCAAGCTCAGAACCCAGCCTCAAACCAGGACTGAACAGCGGAGGGCCCCAGGCAGCCTGAGTCCTGACCTGGTGTTGACGCTGCCCCAGCTCAGACACCCGGGCGCAGGGGCCTTTGGGGGCTCAGGGCCCGGCCAAGTGGCTGGGTCTGCAGGGAGGGGCAGCGCAGTCGCTGTCCAGCAAGACCTCCCTGGGGACAGAGAAAAATCCACCCACGAGAGAACAAGCAGAGGCGTTTACTCAGTGCTTCCTACAGCAGGGAGTCCTCTGCCCAGCTGAGACCTAACGACAGGCAGGGGAGGGGCACTTCACCATGGACCAGGGACGGCTCCTGGCTCCCCTGATCAGAGGCCAAGGCCTGGGGAAGCAGGGGGCACGTTGGGGGTTCTCTGGTTGGTTCTCAGTTGAAAGTGCAGACAGAAGTTAAGGCAGCTGGGAGTCTCTGGACGCGGGCTGATAGCAGCAGATGGGTGGATGCCCTCCTGGGCTGCAGTGTACGCAGTGTGGTTTGTGCATCAGCGTCCAGCCATCACATGCAGGTGTCATCCGTTCCTGTCTCCTGTTCCCTGGACCTTACCCTCCACTTTCTGGCTCCTCCCCAGTAACGATTTAAAACGTTGCTGTAATTTCGAGCAGAAACTTTATTGCCCTCATTAGCTCTATTTATTATATATTGTTTTGTAAATTGTTTTCTGTCTTTATGAGGGTGCATACTTTCCATTTTATGGGACATCCTTCCGCAACATCATTTTTATAGAGGCACAATATTCCATTTTATGAATATGGGGTTTATGAACGAGTCAGATATAATACTTAGGTTGTTTCTAATTTCCATTATTATAAACAACACTGCAATGAACATTCGTGTAACTGTATCTTTGCATAATCCATTAGCAGATCTATCAATATTCCCTCAGAATAAAATTTCTTGAGCATAATATAACAAAAACTGCTCATGGTTTGAGACTTTTTAAGGCTTCTACTGCATATTCTCAAATCTCCTGCTGGAAAAAAAAAATTGGAAATCTCAGCCGCACTACGTGACTATGCCACTTTTCTAAAAGCCATACTAGTATCAGGTTTAAAAGAAAGTAGAAGGAAAAGAGTGGACATTGCTGTTTACTGCTCACCAGGACTGGTGAAATCCCGTCTCTCCCTGCTGTCCCTGACCCCTTCTATCCATCACGCAGCAGCAAAGGAGAACCGGCCCTTCTGAGGCTTCTCAGCCAAGCAGAGTAAACCCACACGCTCCTTCGGTGCCCCAGGCCCTGTGTGCTGCCCACCTGCCCTGCCTGGCTCTCCTCTCTTCTCCCAGCATCTTGTTCGTTCTGTCCCGGCCTCATTGGCTGCTCCTGGACAGCTCAGTCTCAGCCCTGGGTCTTTACACTGAGTTCTGGGTGCCCTGGAGTCTCTCCCCACCTCCTCTACCCTCCTTCCTCCCTCCCTGCCTCTGCCCAAATGTGCTGTCTGCAGAGCACAGGTCTAGCAGAGACTTTCGCTCACTCGCCACCCGGTATTTTTGTTCACTTTTTCTTTCTTAGCATCTCCCACCAACAAATTATTGTTGGATTTGTTTATCTCTGTGTCTGTTGTCTGACTCGCTCCCTGCCTGCATGGAATGCCGGCTCCACAGAGCAGCGCGGCGTCCATCTGGCATCTGGAGCCACGCTGGGCTGGAGGAGGTACCTGGTCCAAGACTCAGAAGATGAGGGAGGGAGGGAGGGAGGAAGGAAGGAAGGGAGGGAGGGAGGGAGGGAGGGAGGGAGGGAGGGAGGGGACTTTTGCCCATTGTTCTATTAGAGTGTTTTCCCTTTCTTTTGATTTGAAGGGCCCTCTATTTCAATAATAAACCTTTTCTGGCTGAGTGTCAGCGTCATTTCTTGTCTGTTATTTGCCATGTTATTTTGGTAATTTTTATTTATTTGTTATGCCAGAGTCAAATTCACCAGAAATATTTGCTGTTTTCTGCCTTTGATTTTATTCCTAACATGAAGTGACCACAACAGGTGCATATCAGTCATCATATCATTTTTTTCTGATTCCATTGTTTATAATGAAAGTCATGACTCCTTCTCCTTAGGACTATAGAGTGAGGGTGCACCCGGCCTTCTGTGGTTTAATTGTATCTGACATTACTGTACCTGAGGCGTCTCTGAGTCTCTCCTGTGCACTCCAGGAGCAAAGCAGGTTCTATCCACAAATAGCCCTGGGGCCCCGTCCCATCTCCCTCCCGGGGAAGGTCCTTCGGCATCTCCTGTCTCCAGCTCCCACTCCCTGCTCCTGATGCAGGCGCCTCCGCGTGTCCAGGGCTGCAGTCTGTGACCCCATCCTGTGTCTGCAGGCGGCAGCCCCCTCTTATCAGAGCAAAGGCATCCTGTGTCTCCCTGGTGCCTGCAGCATTCCGGAGACCCAAAGCCACAGCTCCCTGGCCGCCCCGCTTAGAGTTCTTTCCTCTTAATTTACAAATCAAAGAGTCAACTTAAAACAGGATAGCTGACCTGAAGCCAAAGAATCTGCCCACCCCGAAGACAGGAAGTCCCAGAGCGATCCTGTCCCAACTCACCTCCCACCCTCCCCCACCCCCACCGCCCCGGTATGTCAGGCTCGAGCACTCACCGGGCCACGGGCAAGGCTGATTTCTATTTTCCAGGCCCTGCTTGACTCTTTTCTCATGTCCCTGACAACTCTTCATCCCTTTTAAAGATGTCCCAGCAGCTCCGCTCTGTTTAATTAAACTTCTTGAAATTAAGTGTTATCGTTTTCAACACAAACCGAATGGTAGTTTCCGTGCAAACTCTGCACCGCTTTCCCGGGGAAGTTTCCAGGGCGATCTCCCACGGACCAGGTTGTCCAGGAGCTCCATTTAGCTTTGGACATGGCCGAGGGGTGAATGCCTGCTGCAGGGTCACAGGGCCTGGTCGTGCTGGGGTTGGGGAGTGCATGGAGAGGGGGTACAGGAGTGCTGGAGCTGGGCTCACAGCTGTGCTGGGGTCCCCTGGTGCACAGGGGGGCACAGGGCTGTCGGGGTTGGGTTCACAGCTGTGCTTGGATCAGCAAGTGCATGGAGGGGCGCAGGGGGTGCGCAGGAATGCAGGGGTGTCGGGGCTGGGCTCGCAGCTGTGCTGGGGTCAGCGAGTGCAGGGCAGGTGCAGGGGTGTCAGGACTGAGCCCACAGCTGTGCTGGGGTCAGCGAGTGCAGGGCAGGTGCAGGGGTGTCAGGACTGGGCCCACAGCTGTGCTGGGGTCAGCGAGTGCACAGGGTGGGGGTGCAGGGGTTGTGCAGGAGTGCAGGAGTGTCAGGGCTGGGCTCACTGAACACACATGAGATGTTTGCTGGTGAACAAAAGCTTCAGAGTCACAGCCCCAGTCAAGGCTTCACCTCCCAGTTTCTCCTGGCCAAGCTTTCTGTGAACCTCATGATTGAACCCCTTGCAGGAAACTCCTCAAATGCCTTTGAAAAGGCTTCTTAGGAAGGGCGGAAGGACAGGCTTGGCCCCGTCTACAAGACCAGTTCCTTTTCCATAAAAAGGAACTCAGAGATAATGCTAAATATTTCTGAACAGGCAAATTTGGGGGTATTCTTCATCTATCTGTCCAACAGATTAATAGACAAATGATTCCTATTTGAAGCATTATGTGTATCTTAAAGTGAAATTACTAGAATACTCTAAGTCAGAAACGCTCACTAACAACATGCATCTCCCAGCTCCCGCCCAGGGTTAACCAAATATGACAGTGTGAGCTTAGTCCACGGCAACAGAGCTCAGTTAGTAACGAACTTGCTGGGTGAGAAAGGTAGAAGGAATAGAAGTCATAACCAAGTTCCTGCAACAGCGCAGATGCCCCAGCACCAGAGATGCTGGTGCCTGGCTGGGTGCTTGGAGCAGCAGCCGACACCATCCAAGGGCCCAGGGCCCAGGACCCAGACAGCACACTGCGGCTCTCATTCTGTGTACGGTCACTAATTGTGATGATTTTTCACATCTCACAAAGCGATGACCTGCGTAAGGAACTCTTAAGCCTACATTAAATGAAGTCCTTCACAGACCCACTGAGAGCGGACAAGATTTGGAGTCCAAGTTTGGGAGTCAGGCCAAGGCTCTCACCCTGTGGGGCCTGGAAGACTTGCAGAGCCCCAACAGTAGGGTGTGCAGGCACCTGGAAAGGGGGCTCAGTGTCTTGCCATCACGGGTTCCCACGCAGGTTGCAGGGTCCAGGTTCACCTCCAAGCGGGCCCCTTTCTGCACAAGAAAGACCCTCACCTGGCTCTGCGGCCCCCGCGGGAGGCACCCCCTGCTCTGTGGATGTGAAGATGTTGGCCTGGGACAAGCCACTGGCTTTTGGAACTGCCCCAAGTCTCAGTGTCAGGACCAGGAGCTTGAGGGAGGTGTGAGGCTGGTGGGGGTTCTACCCGGCAAAGCAAAGAGGCATGTTCATGTCGCATTCACAAGTGCACCCCCAAAGGGAGCACAGCCTGAGCAGCTGAGTCTCCAGGGCCCCAGAGTCCTGAAGCATCAAGACTTGAAGGTTGCTTGCTGCTGCAGCAAAGCTGAATGGTGTCAACACTAATCCTAACCTCTAATCCCAACCCTGGCCCTAACCTCTAATTCTAACCTCTAACCCCAACCCTTACCCTAACCCCTATTCCTAACCTCTAATCCCAACCCTAACCCTCACCCCTAATTCTAACCTCTAACCCCAACCCTTACCCTAACGCCTATTCCTAACATCTAACCCCAACCCTTACCCTAATCCCTAATCCTAACCTCTAATCCCAACCCTGGCCCTAACCCCTATTCCTAACCTCTATCCCCAACCCTAACCCTCACCCCAATCCTAACCTCTATCCCCAACCCTAACCCTCACCTCTAATCGTAACCTCTAACCCCAACCCTTACCCTAACCCCTAATCCTAACCTCTAATCCCAACCCTTACCCTAACCCCTATTCCTAACCTCTATCCCCAACCCTAACCCTCACCCCAATCCTAACCTCTAACCCCAACCCTTACCCTAACCCCTATTCCTAACCTCTAATCCCAACCCTAACCCTCACCCCAATCCTAACCTCTAACCCCAACCCTTACCCTAACCCCAATCCTAACCTCTAACCCCAACCCTTACCCTAACCCCTAATCCTAACCTCTAACCCCAACCCTTACCCTAACCCCTATTCCTAACCTCTAATCCCAACCCTAACCCTAACCCCTAATCCTAACCTCTAACCCCAACCCTTACCCTAACCCCATTCCTAACCTCTAACCCAACCCTTACCCTAACCCCTATTCCTAACCTCTAACCCCAACCTTTACCCTAACCCCTATTCCTAACCTCTAACCCCAACCCTTACCCAAACTCCTATTCCTAACCTCTAACCCCAACCCTTACCCTAACCCCTATTCCTAACCTCTAACCTCAGCCCTAACCCTAACCCTAAACCAAACCCCGAGGTCAAGTCTGTGGTGGAGCCAGCGTCCCTGGGGAGGGGACAAGCCATGTACCTCCCATACCTTCAGCAGGGACAGGAGACCTCAGGAAAGGCCCTGGAGACACAGGAAAGGCCCCAAGGACATCTTTGTCATGTGGCCAGCTGGGTGTCCTTGGAACTGGCCTCTTGTGTGCACCATGCAGCGGGTGTGTGGCTCATTCAGGCACTGCAGACGGGTCAGACAGGTCCCAGACCCCCACTACCAGCTTTGAAAACCTGTAAGAAAAACGGTAGACCAAGACAGAAACTATTAGGCTAGATGCAATTTAGCTTTACTTCTTGCTTCTAAAATTCTGTCTTTACAAGGAAAAGTACCTACATTCAATAACAAATCATAATAATAATAACAACAACAATAATAACTAATGCATTATTTGAGGAGATCCCAGTGAAGTCCACCCATATAACATTTATTTTAAATTCAATAAATGTTGGATCTTGGGTAACTTTTTACGTGTGCACAGCTTCCACATTCTCGTCATGGTTCTGACGAGGCCGGCGTATAATCCCTTAGTCCGGTGTCACCACGATGGAGTTGGGGAAACGATTACCCCCAGGCCCGCTAGTTTTCTGCGAGGAGTGTTCATTCTCACTCTCACAAATCTGCAGGGCAGCTGCAGTTCTCCTCCTGCAGTTCCGGGCTTTTCTGGACAGCTCAGTTGCAAAGCTGAAGGCTGAACTGGAGTCTGGACTGTGAGGTGTGATGGGAAGTCCAGGCTAAAGGGAGGCAGCTGTCCAGGCTGGATCATGGTGAGTGTGTGCAGAGCCAGGTAAGCAAGGGGGGCTACAGCTCACACCACACCCTCTAGCACTCGACTAGCAGACACGTGACCAAACCCAGATTTCCCAGGAGGGAAAATGTATCCCAAGCACAGCAGAAGGAGGAGGAGCGGCTCGATATTTTCGAGTGATAGTTACATCTACCGTTTGGATCATGCATCTACACACCAAAGAATCAGGTCCAAAAACACCTGCCATGGAAAGCTAATGTGAAGGAAGCCGTCGTCTGCCGGGAACCCGCCCTACATCAACCACTACCTGTGCCGACCGGTACCTGGCGCTCCATGGAGGTGAAGGCACTGACGTTTTAGAACTTGCTCAAATGTGCGGACGTCACCAGGAGTTAACCCACACCAAAGCTGTGATGCTTTATTGCTGACACAGGGTTATTCAAAATAAAATGTCTATGAAAACTGAAAATTCCATAAAAATATTAAACTTCAAAAAATGTTTTGTTGTAAGTAAAACATACATATGTGATTTACTGTCTAAAAATGTGAAACTTTATCATTGTCAGTGATAATCAAATACTTCCGTTTTAAGCTGTGCATAGTAATTTTGAGATCGTTATTAAAGATCGTTTAAGTTTGGCCAGGCGCGGTGGCTCGCACCTGTAATCCCAGCACTTTGGGAGGCCAAGGCGGGTGGATCACCTAAGGTCAGGAGTTCAAGACCACCCTGGCCAACATGGTGAAATCCCGTGTCTACTAAAAATACAAAAATTAGCCAGGCACGGTGGCGGGTGCCTATAATCTTAGCTGCTCAGGAGGCTGAGACAGGAGAATTGCTTGAACCCAGAAGGCAGAGGTTGCAGTGAGCCAAGATGGTGCCACTGCACTCCAGTCTGGGAGATAGAGGGAGACTCCGTGTCAAAAAAATAAAAATAAAAACTGTTTAAGTTCTACTGGTAGTGTCACTATGATGTTTTAAATTTATAAATTTCATTGCAAATTATAGGGTACATGAACTCTGAACAGGATTACAGTTTACATTACTGGAAAAAAAATCAGCTCAAAATCCATCATCATATATGAAAATGCTCTGGCAAAAATGAAAAGTGTGCAAATGTCTCCTTGATTTTCAGCAAATGCCATGGCCGAGCATTAAACTTTCAGGCCCTCGTTACTGTGTCATTGGAAATGCCTCTGCAGTTCTAAAGTGGCTGATACAGTAATTAAACTGAAGACTACATTGCCTTATAAGTTGACAGTTTGGTTTTATTGTCACTAACTAGGACGGTCTCAGAAATCAGCTGATCTGCTGTCTAATGGCTGTCAGAAATGAAGGTCTGAGTTCAATTATTCTAAAACAAAAACAGACATTTTTGGTGTGAATCCTTCGATATTTAATTGGACTATATCTGGCAACCCTCCACAGAAGGTCAACTCAATTAGCCACCAGGGACACCTGTCCTCACCGCTCACCGAAGAGCCGCACAGCCATGCCTGCCTAGTCTCCTGTTACCTTCGTGCACTTAAACTTACATTTTTCCTCTCAATCGACTCATTTCATGTCTTACTTTTATTGTGAAGAAAACTTTATATCACTGTGAAATTACAGGTTTGATGCCCTAGTTATATTCCTTGTAATACCTTTTAAAATAAAATTGTTAAATTATTAAGATAAGAAACAACTGCCCCTGTGCCCCAAAACCACCCCTCCCATGCCACCCCGGCCCCCCTCTTTGGAGTCTCCAAGACCCTCCCTAGGAACAGAAATTCTGCCGTAAGCACACCTCCTACGCCCGTTCCTACAGGCTGTGTCATCCATTAGAAGACTTTCTATCCAGGTAGCAAAGTTTTGGTCTCTCAAATAATTGCTTCTGCCTTGGTGTGGGGCCCCTGTCATGGGCTTCAGCCCAAAGACTGGGGGCAGAGTAGGGGGGACTCTGCTCTGGGACCTGCAGCAAGGCCCAGGTGCTCAGCCCTCCCCATGCATCTGCTGGACTCTGGAGAGGTGGGGACACTCCTACAAGGCACTGGTGATAGGGAAGCAGCAATTCCAAAACAACCGGCCAGGTCTCCCCCAGGACGCTCTGGAAGGGTGTGTGTGTCACTCTGCCGTGTGCCGAAGTGCACTGGCCTGTGTGTAGGAGTCAGAAGGTTGGTGTGGACGCTGTGGAAGGGTGTGTGTTTCGCTCTGCTGTGTGCCGAAATGCACTGGCCTGTATGTAAGATCTGGAAGGTTGGTGTGGACGCTCTGGAAGGGTGTGTGTCCCGCTCTGCTGTGTGCTGAAATGCACTGGCCTGCGTGTAGGATTTGGAAGGTTGGTGTGGACATTCTGGAGGGGTGTGTGTTCCCCTCTGCCGTGTGCCGAAATGCACTGGCCTGTATGTCAGATCTGGAAGGTTGGTGTGGATGCTCTGGAAGGGTGTGTGTTTTGCTCTGATGTGCTGAAGTGCCCTGGCCTGCGTGTAGGATTCAGAAGGTTGGCGTGGATGTGCATTTTCAGTTACAAGAGGATTCTGTGCTGCCTTTCTCCCTGCCCCGCACTGAATGGACCACGTGCCCGCAGGCCCCACCCGGCCTCTGATGGAGCCCTCATACCCTGGGCTCCTGCCGCCCCTGACACAGGCTCAGCTGGCTTCTGACTCCTGTTCCTCTGGAGCCGTCCCGGGACAGGCAATGCTGGGTCGGCAGCCACAGGGCCTCTTCACTCCGCTCTGTGTCCGGGGGGCCGGCCCACCCCAGGGTGGTGCCGCGCGGCTCTGAGTTCACTAGGCCCCCACCTCCCTGCATTCCCCACCCACCCCACAGCTCACCGGGACCAGTGCAAGGTTGGCTGACGTTCAGCTTTCCCCAGGGTGGGTCTTGGAGACTCCAAAGAGGAGGGCACAGGATGGCACAGGAGGGGGTTTTGGGGCACAGGGGCAGTTGTTTCTTATTTTAATAGTTTGATGATTTTATTTTAAAAGGTATTACAAGGAATATAACTAGGTCCTCAAACCTGTACTTTGGCTTCTCATCTCTGCAGTGGTGGTGGTGGTGACAAGGATGTGTTTTGTATTTCATTGATTTCAAATGAGCCTGGGAAGTCCGGATGTATTGGGTTGATGTTAAACTTTTCCCCCAGTTTCCCGTTGGGCTTTCTGTCTTTTTCTTTCTGAATGTAGGAATTGCCTCTCTAGTCGTGACATTAGTTCTTCGTTGACCCTCTGTTTTCTTTCAGCTGATCATCGGGCCACAGCATCGCCTACTGGGGACAAGTACTCAGTGTTGCTGGAACCCAGGTGTCCCCTCATGGTGTCCCATTTTCCCTGTGCTCAGGCCTCAGGGATATTCATCCTCATGGTCTCCTGTCAGCTTAACGTTATGCCTTGTGCATTCAGGCCTGAATCCACCTGAGATCCCTGTTAACGTGTGGGATCAGGTAGGCATCCAGGTGTCCTTCCCTCCAGAGTGAGCCGGGATCACCCACAGGACCTACTGGGGGGTCCTCCTTGCCCCAGTGTAGAGTCAGGGTTCTCTGGAGGGACAGAACTAATAGGATAGAAGTATATAAAAGAAGTATATAAAAAGGGGAGCTTATTAAGTATTAACTCACGCGCTCACAAGGCCCCACCATAGGCCACCTGCAAGTTCTGGAACAAGGAGAGCCAGTCCGAGTCCCAAATGGAAGAACTTGGAGTCCGATGTTTGAGGGCAGGAAGCATCCAGCACGGGAGAAGGATGTAGGCTGGGAGGCGAGGCCGGTCTGGCCTTTTCACGTTGTTCCGCCTGCTTTATATCCTAGCTGCGCTGGCAACTGAGTAGATGGTGCCCACCTAGATTAAGGATGGATCTGCCTCTCCCAGCCCACTGACTCAAACGTTAATCTCCTCTGGCAACACCCTCACAGACCCGCCAAGATCAATGCTTTGCATCCTTCCATCCAATCAAGTTGACACTCAGCATTACCCATCACAGGCATTAACTTGTATTGTCACCTACAGGTCCTCAGTATTTAGGTTTATGCCATTGTTTATGCCATTATTATTATCCTCATCATCATTATCAGGATTTTGGAGAACTCTTAACATTGGGTAAAGCAAGTATTCTTTCTTGGTTCTCTTGCTTTCCAAGCTGGCTTTTATACCCACCCCCAGCCCCAGCTGAAGTATGTGCATCAGATCCCTGGGAAAGCCTGGCTGGACTGGGCTGGGAGCGGCCCTGAGCTGGGGGGACTGCAGACGGGGCTGGCGCCCTGTACACATTATGTTCACCCATCCAGGATCTTCCTTCAGGTCCCAGGATTGAGTTTTAAAGCTTTCTGCACACTTTATGTAGAGATTGTAAATATGGCTTGTGTATCCTTTATATAGACTTTATACTTGCTTTGTGCTGTTAATGGTATCTTATTTTACACCATATTTGTCAGCAACCACCAGTAACTTGCAATCCTCCCACTAAGGTAAAATTTAAATCTACTAATCCTGACTACTTCTTATTGCCAAAGTTGGAAGGATTTATCTCTTGGCCTTCTGAGACTATGTGTCAAGCTCACACTGACATGAGCACAGACTTTTTCATCAAATGAATCCACCAGCACCACCACGAGATCCAGGTCCCCCACCCCTCTGAGCTCCCCAGACCTTGCAGATATTTGAGGCAGGTGCATCTGACACCAGCCAAGCTGTTCTGGAGACTTTCGTCCCCAGCATCCAGGTTCTTACTAGGAGATCAAAGGGAAGTTGTGTGGGGTGATCTGAGGCCACACAGAGAACAACGTATTCCACAGCAGCTCAAACCAACAGACACAAAAAGGCTACTCCCTGGGGGTATGTGCAGAGATTCCAGGGAAACTGTCTCTCCCACAGTGAGGGGAAGGGGCTGTGTGCTGAGGAGCCCTGAGGAGATCTCAGCAGAGCAGGTCTCAGGAAAGCATCTCCTCTGAAGCAGCAAGGGTCCTGCCACTGAGCCCCACTCCAAGTCAGTGAGTCCCCTGTGAACACACATCTGCTCCCAGGCACCCATCCCAGCACGGTGACTCTGGCCCGGAGGCCTCTGGTCTGAAGATCAGCCCCTCAAAGGAGGAGCCCTTCTCTGGGAAGCCTCAGGGAGGACCCTTGGTGGAGGAAATCTCCCCCGTCAGAGTTCCCGAGGGCTGTGCTGCTGCTATTTCGGGACCACTGCCATCCTGCCTGGCATCACCTCTGTGTGCCTGTGCCCATGGCCTGAACCGAGACCGGATTCATAGCCTGACTTCCCGGAGTCCACATCCCTCCTGGATTTCCTGGAGGGCCAGGTGTCGGCCCTTGCAGCTTGTATGCTGCCTGGCATAGGTTCGTTTTCACTGCTGGAAGGACGCAGCAGACGCCTGACCCTGGACGTGGTCACAAGGTGTGGAGGGTGCAGCTACCTTCTTTCCTTGGAGCCAGCTTCTCAGGATCTCTCTGAAGCTGGGGAGGAGTTGGAGTACAAGCTGAACCCGGAGTGTTCAGGAAACTGAGGGGAATTCCAAGCATCCGTGCCCCTCCAGCCCAGGCACCTCTGTGTGAGCAGGACCTTTCGCAGTGAATGGACAAGGTGGGGCGTGACTTCTGCCGGGTCAGCGTGGACCTGCCAACTTCAGAAGCGTGTCCTGATCCATCCTGGAGCGGTGAAATCGCATTGACGTGGCCACACAGCCCCAGAGGATAAGGAACGTATTTGTTTTGTATTGTATTGTAGTGTAGTGTAGTGTAGTGTAGTGTATTGCATTGTATTGTATTGTACTGTATTGTATTGTAGGTTCTGGGATACACGTGCAGAAGGTGCAGGTTTGTTACACAGGTAAACATGTGCCATGGTGGTTTGACACACCTCTTGACCCGTCGTCACTTAGGTATATTAAGCCCCACATGCATTAGCTATTTGAAGAACAGCATTTTTTGTTTTTGTTTTTGTTTTTGTTTTGAGACAGCGTCTCACTCGGTCACCCAGGCTGGAGTGCATTGGCGCGATCTCGGCTCACTGTAACCTCCACCTCTTGGGTTCAAGCATTTCTCCTGACCCAGCCTCCCGAGTCGCTGGGATTACAGGCACGCGCCACCATGGCCAGCTAAATTTTGTATTTTTACTAGAGACAGGGTTTCACCATGGTGGCCAGGCTGGTCTCAAACTCCTGACCTCAAGTGATCCACCCACCTCAGCCTCCCAAGTGCTGGGATTACAGGCGTGAACCACCACGCCCGGCCAGGACAGCATTTTTTAATGTGGCCTGTTTGATAAGTCCTTGGTAATATTGACAGAGTGTTTGCCAGTTAAGAAGTAGAAACCGGTGATGGTGGGTGATGAAAATGATCACATATTGGCCCTTTCATTTCGTGAAATTGCACCGACACCTCCCCTGTGCCAGGACGGCACACCCACATTTCACAGGAAGGCTGTGCTCTCTGCCCTGTGCTCCCCTGGGTGGATGGAAAGGAGCAAAGAGGAAGAGGACCACGACATGAAGTGGGGACGCAGGTGCCTGGGGAGGGCACTTATGTCCCTTGGGAACATTTGTGTAGAATATAATTGTTTTTTAAATTCCACAGAACTCCCCTGTCCTGGCAATCCTGCATTGATTTATTTATGGTTCTGAAATTGTTGCCACACTGAACACCTGCCTGTGGCAGGCCAGTGGCCCACACTGTCCCTCGAGCTGGTTTTTAGGGCCCAGCCTCTCCAATAACGTTTTAAATGGCTTCTAAATAGATTAATTTATTAAATATTCGCTGTGAGAACAGAAAAGAAGATAATTCATTTTAATGGGAGAGTTTCCTTTCCCCCTAAAAACTGCAGAAAGACAGCCCATAATAATGGCAGACTTTGCAGGGGTCCGGTGGGAGAACAGGCCAGTCTGTTCGCGACATAAATGAAATGATCTCCCAACTCACTCGGAGAAGCGGGGAGCCAAGGAGGTGTAAGACTTCGTGAGCAAGCTCTGTCCTTGGCTGCCGCCTGCGCTGGGAACCCCGGAAGCCTGGGAGTGCGTACTGCTGCCCCTTCCGTGGGGCCCTGAGCTGCCGCAGGGTTCGAGTTAAACAGCCACAATCCATCACTGTTTACGAGGTCGGCACAAGGGCCCGCTTCGCTGTTGGCTGACCAAAGACACGATTCCTGCTGATGGGGGAGGTGGACATCTGCTGTGTGCAAGGGTTGCCTGGGGGTCCCAGGTGGCCCTTCTGAGCCGCGAATGCAAATAGAGTGGCCAGAGCTAATTGCTGCTGTCAAGTCTGAGAAATCAGATTTATTATCCATGTATCTTAAAGCCTTCATTTAGAGTCCGGGGGAAAAAATGTCCATATTCTCCATCTCACACCAAGATGAATGAGTCAAAGAGCAGGTATTTTTATAACCACGCTATCTGACTTTAATTTTAAATTCAAAAACATGTACAGGGCCCACCGGATATCATACAGATTTAAAGAGGTGAGGAGCCTCACACCTCGTTAGCAGATTGAACAGAGACGTCTGGCGTCTTGCAGGAGGCCTGTTTCTTGTGGGTCTTTCTGTTATGCAGACAGCATGGACGTTTTCCACTATAAGAGCATTCCGCTTGCAGCATTGTCTGCAATACCAGCATGTCTCCACACCAAGACACACACTCGCCGGAGATGTAAAAGTGACTCATTGCAAGGAGGCTCAATCTTAGCGTGCACAGCCATGACACTGCTCACATGTGAAGACATCAGCAATGTTGACTGGCTTGAGTTTCTCCAATACATAATTCAGATACCATAAAATTCACCCCATTTAAAAAAGTGTACAGTTTGGTGACTCTCCGTGTTCATAACTGTAGCTCTGCAGGGAGTTTTGAATCTGGGAAGTCTGAACCCTCCAGCTTTGTTTTTCTTTGTCAGGATTGATTGGGCTAGTCTAGGTCACTTGAAATTTGTTTCTTTTCTTTTTTTTTGAGATGGAGTCTTGGTCTGTCGCCCAGGCTGGAGTGCAGTGGTATGATCTTGGCTCACTGCAACCTCCACCTCCTGGGTTCAAGAAAATCTCCTGCCTCAGCCTCCTGAGTAGCTGGGATTACAGGTGCCCACAACAATGCGTGGCTAATTTTTGTATTTTTAGTAGAGACAGGGTTTCACCATGTTGGCCAGGCTGGTCTTGAACTCCTGACCTCAGGTGATCCACCCGCCTCGGCCTCCCAAAGTGCTGGGATGACAGGCGTGAGCCACTGCACCCAGCCTAGATCACTTGAAATTTCATCCCATTGCCTTCTGGTCTCCATGGTTTCTGATGAGAAATGAGCAGTTAATCTTACCGAGGATCCATTACACTTCTGTCTCTTCTCTCCTGCTGTCTTCAAGATTCTCTCTTGAATTTTGATAGTTTGAGTACAGCATGTCTGTGTGTCTTGGAGTCTGTCCAACTTGAAACTGTCTAAGCTTCTTGGTTCTATAGACTAATGTTTTCTTCATCAAATTTGAAAAGTTTTCAGGAATTATTTTTAAACCTTTTTTTCCAATAATTTATATCTTTCTCTTGTCCTTTGGGACCTCTTGTCATGCATGTGTGGGTATATTTAATGACATGCCACAGGTCTCTGAGTCTCTGCTCATTTTTTATTCTTTTTTTTTTCTCTCTTCTCAGATTGAATAGTCTCAATTGTCCCACCTTCAAGCTTGTTAGGTCTTTCTCCTGCCTATTCCAACCCACTATTGAGTTCCTCTAGTGAATTTTCACTTGGGATATTGCATTTTTCAACTCCAGAAATTTATTTTTTTATAGCTTCTATATCTTTACTGATATTGCCTCATTGGTGAGATGTGGTTCTCATACTTTTCTTTAGTTTTTAGACATGATTTCCTTTTGTTGTTTATACATATTTAAAATTAGGTGATTTTAAGTCTTTGTTCACTAAGTCCAATGTCTGGGCTTTCTCAGGGATGGTTTTAACTGATTGCTTCTCTTATATGTTATAAAACCATCATTTTTTGTTGCTTTATATGCCACAGAGATTTTGTTGAAAACTGAACATTTTAAATACTACTATGTGGCAGCTCTGGAAATCAGATTCCTACCCCTTCCCAGGGTGTGTCACTCTTGCTTTTTGTTTTTGCTTTTGTTGTCATCGTTGTTGTTCGTTCGGGGACTCATGTTAACTAGTTCTGTAAACTTCGTCTTCTCTGTCATGTTTGGCCACTAACGTCTCTGCTTGATTAGCTCTGTGGCCTGCCAGGGATTGGATGGAGATGTCTCAAACACCTGCAATCTGTCAGTCTCCCAGTCTGTTTGGAAGGGGTTCTGTGTGCATGAGGAGTGTGCCTACCACGCTCAGCAAGTGTACAACTCTGTGTAGCTTCACTTCCTGTGTGTGCATAACCTCAAGGTCATCTAGGGTGGAAGCTTAGGGACAACTTCTCAGATCTTCTTAGATCTTTCCACATAGCTCTATATGTGCAGATAGCTTTCTGGATTCCCAAGAATGTGTCAGAGATTCTCCGAACTGCAGAGGACATCTCATTCCCCAGATATTCCTTTGAAACACTTTGCTAGCCTAATGTTTGTGTCAACTCTCATCCGCCACCTCAGGTAGGTGCGAAGTTCAACAATTTCCTCCAGTAATTTTCAACAAACACCGCCAGGGAGAAGGCTTTTTGTATTGTGCGAGTTCTGAGTCAGGTCAAATAAAAACACCCTTGTAAGTGAGGTCCTCCAGAAACTGCCGGACAGGTCAAGTCACGACACTTTTCTGCAGGTGAGGCTTGGAAGGGGCCCCTGCCCTGTGCTTCTCCTCCCTGTGAGTGCTGGGCTGCTGGGCTGACAGCGATGGCAGGCTGTTGATCTTCAAGTCAACCAGAGAGCTGCAGAAAGGGGCATGAGAAGAGGGCAGGTTGAAACTTTGCAGAGCTCACGGCTTTGTGCATTAGACTGGAGGGAGCTGAGCACTGGAGCCTCGTGGGGTGGGGGTTCTGAGGCCCTGGGGCCAGGGTGGGCTTGGTGGTCTGAGGGACAAGGAAGGCCACTGTTAGGATGGAACAGATTGAGTGAGGGGAGGCAATGAGGCTGAACGTAGAGAAGGAACTGGGCACCTAGGAGCCTCTTACTCATTGTAAAGAAACTTATTTCACTCTGAAAGAAATTCAGAGCCAAGCAGGGTTTGGTAAGAGGAGTGATGAGTCAGAACTACTCAAAAGGTTTTACCTGGCAGCTCTGCAGAGAGGAACCTAAAAGCAGAGCAGGAGTGGAAGCAGAGAGACGCTTAGAAAGTCATGACAAAAACCTGATTGCAGAGGACAGTGGCTGGGCCATGGTGGTGGCCAGAAAGACAGTGAGAAGGGTTCAGATCTAGGTAGAATCTGAAGGTCAGGCCCTCCGGATTTGCAGATGGACTGTGCATGCGCTGTGAGAGGAACCCTTGCTTTGTAGGCACCTGGAAGGATGGAGTCAGTGTATGAACAAAGGTGGTGGAGGTTTGTGGGGAAGAGAATGTCCAGTGTCCGCTCTCGGGTGCTGACGAGTTAAGGGTGAGATGCCCAAAAGATCCCTAAGGAGTTCGAGTGGGAGGCAGCCGGATGGAGGAGCCTGAAGAGCTCGGGGCTGGAGGCAGAGACTCAGGGGTGGCCAGCGTCTGGACGGAGTTCAAAGCCGTGAGACAGCAGGAAACAGCGCCGATAAAGGAGAGATAGGGAAGCGGTGGCCTGAGTCCTGAGGATCCCATTTCTAAGGTCTGAGAAACAGGAAGAAATAACAGCCAACGTGATACCGGCTCCCTGGCTGTCATTCCAACATTCAGTTCTAGCTGTGTGATTTTAGAAAATCCACTTACCCTTTCCGAGCCTTGGTTTTCTCATCTATAGGTTGGGTGTAATGGCCAGGTTTATACGTCACCTCAGTTAGGCTGGAACAGCCAGTTTTTGAATCAAACATGAGTCTCGGTGCCAATGTGAAGGTATTGGGTAGATGTGGTTAATATCTCCAATTACTTGACTTTAAGTAGATAACCTTCTATTTATGTGGTGGGCCTCACCCAATCGGTGGAAGGTCTGAAGAGCAAAAACTGAGGTTTCCCAGAGAAGAAGAAATTCTGCCTCCAGAGGAAACTGCAGCAGCAGCTCCTGCCTGAGTTTCCAGCCTCCCCTGCAGGGTTTGGACCTGCCAGCCCTCACCATGACCAAAGCAAATTCCTTGAATTTATTTCCCTTTTATATAAATGTCCACCTGGGTCTGCTCTCTGGAGAACCTGGATACATCAGGATAATGAATTCTGCCATGGCTGCATCTTTCACAGCTGTGTTGGGTCCAGGCAGGGATGGAGGTGGAAGTCTTGAACAAGCAAGAAGGGAGGTTCATTTTCCAGTCTGAGCTTGGCTGTTTTCTGTCCTCACTGTAACTCTGATTCTCACTGGTCTCATCCTCAAGCAAGAGGCAAGCATCTTCCAGTTCCTGACTGACCTGTGGTCCATCATCCCCCACCAGGTCCCGGTGCCTGGAGCCGAGTTCTCCAGGAGACACAGAGGCCCTGCCCCAGCCGCTGGCTGATCCTGTACGACCTTGGCCATGAGGACACGCATCAGCCCTGTCCATGATGAGTCAGCCGGCGCGCTCGTTACAACAGGAGTTTCAATCTCAGCTTCTTAATAGCTTGATCTAACCACGTAATTGAGAATCACACCCTGCCAGCAGTGGCTGGCCTTCCAGAGGCGGGTGGGTGCACTGCGGAAACCAGCGATGAAATGTCACCTGACTTTTACTTAGCAGATACTCTCCAGAAGGCTGTGCTGTGTTTGAACTAGGGGTGTAGGGGGCAGGGGAAGTGAACCAGCCAGTGTCAGCCCCCAGAGGAACGTACAGGTCACTAGGGAGGGAAGAGGCAGGAACGGGAGGAGGGCATGGGGCTGTGAGGAGATGCTCCTGGTGGGCAGAGGAGGCCAAGTTGGACATCTCCTCCATCCCAGGTCTTGCTCTATCTTCCCCCCAACCTGCAGATTCCACCTTTAAATGAGAGAAAATGAGTCCCAGGATGAACACCAAGCAGGCACCAGATCAAAGCAGCAGCAAATCCATCCGGAGAAGACCTCAGCTCAGCGATCAGTGCAGGGGCAGCGAGAAAATCAGGTCCCTGTGGGCCCCGCTGCCCAGAGCCAACGTGAGGCGCTCTGCAACGTAAAGGACGTGTGTGTTCATGGGAAAATCAAATGAGAGCCCTGGCTGGAGCAGCGCACTCTGTGGTTGGAAGATAATCGTGAGGCATTCCTGCTTCTAGAAGACTCTGTGTGTACATGCATCCCCGGGCTGGAAGTACGGAAGTCCGTGTCCTGATGGAAATGCAAAGTAAAATGACGATGAGCCCCCACTACACAACTATTAGAAGCCCCCAAATCTAAAACGCTGACCCCGAATGCTGCAGACGTGGGGCTACAAACCCTCGTTCATTGCTGGTAGGAGTGCAGAATGGTGCAGCAGCTTTGGAAAACAGTTTACAAAACTCAACAGACTCTTAACATCGGATCCAGCAAACACACTCCTTGACATTTACCCAAAGGGACTGAAGACCTGTATCCACATGTAAACCCACACAGGCGTGTTCACAGCAGCTTTATTCATAATCACCAAAACTTAGAAGCAACCAGGATGCCCCTCAGCAGGTGAATGAAGTGAACTGGTACCTTCAGACCATCATCTTGGCGCACCAACCAGGGCTGAAAACCTGTGCGATCAAGCCCTGAAAAGACATAGAGGGAGCTTAAATGCCTATTACTGAGTGAAAGAAACCAGTCTTAAAAGGTTCCATACTGTACAATTCCAACCATATGACATTCTGGAAAACACAAAACTATGGTGATAATAAAAAGATCAGGGGTTTCCAGGAATGAGGAGGGAGGAAGGGATGAATCAATGTACAGAGGATTTTTAGGGCAGGGGAAACTCGGTATGATAGTCTAACGGGGAATACCTGCCATTATAGCTTTGTCCAAGCCCCCGGAATGCACGTCACCCCTGTAGGCAATAACGATGCTCAGTGTCATCCGCTCTGGGATCCTGTCAAATGCACACACAGTGGGGAATGGCCGTAGAGGGGCGCCTGGGTGGGCAGGGAGCATGCAGAAACTCCCTGTGCCTTCCACTCAATTTCACATGAACCTACAACTGCTCTAAAAAATAAACTCTATTTTATTAAGTGGAAGAGGGAGGCAGAAGAGGAGGTCAGAGTGCTGTGATGTGGAAGAACTGGACCCACCATTCTGGGCCTCAGGAAACTACCAGAGCTCAGAGGGCGGGAAAGACACAGCAGGGGGCACCTGCAGAGTGTCCGGGAAAAGACCCGGCCCCGCCCACAGGACATCAGCCAGGGAGACCCACACTGGACTTCTGACCACAGAACTGTCAGAGCACACGTTTGCGCTGTTTTAAGTGGCTACGCTGGTGGTGCATTGAGGCGGCAGCCATAGATTCTTACGTGATTTTACATCAATGGCTGCCACAGCCCTGCTATTCTACAGGCTAATTTTTCTTTCACTTCACAGTGTATCTTGCGGATTATTCCTTATCTCATTCTTTATCAAGGTTGCGTAGAATCAGCATAGGTAATTTATAGACCCAATTCTGATATGCGGACGTGTCAGTACTTCGCAGGAGCTTTTGCTTTTTGTTTGTTTGCTTTTATTGTGAACGATCTGAGCTGACGTTGGGTGATCCAGAGGCTGTTTTCCCCTCTCCGTCATCTTCTGTCTCAGGCTGCAGGGCTGGCTCTGGGCTTCCTCTCCTGGACCTTGGTACAGGGTGAATTCTCCACTTGTAAGTCTCAGGCTGCAGGGCTGGCTCTGGGCTTCCTCTCCTGGACTTTGGGGCAGGGTGAATTCCCCACCTGTAAGTCTCAGGCTGGAGGGCTGGCTCTGGGCTTCCTCTCCTGGACTTTGGGGCAGGGTGAATTCCCCACCTGTAAGTCTCAGGCTGCAGGGCTGGCTCTGGGCTTCCTCTTCTGGACTTTGGGGCAGGGTGAATTCCCCACCTGTAAGTCGCAGGCTGCAGGGCTGGCTCTCGGCTTCCTCTCCCAGAGCTCAGGGCAGGGTGAATTCCCCACCTGTAAGTCGCAGGCTGGAGGGCTGGCTCTGGGCTTCCTCTCCCGGAGCTCAGGGCAGGGCGAATTCCCCACCTGTAAGTCCTAGACATTGCTGATTCCAGAAGACTCCATCTGGACATTGCAGATATCGGGGCTTCATGTTTGAAACTCTGTTAATCACCTCATTAAATGTGGATCCCATCTTTCTCCAGCCCTCAGGGGCAGGCAGATCCAGCTAAAGCCAGGGGCGGACGAGACCCCTCCCTGGGGCCAGGGTCACGCTGCCGAACTCAGGTGCTGTGACCTCTGCCCTCCACAGGCTCCTCCGAAATCCGACCAGATGCACAGGACCAGAGATTGAGGCAAGCATCTGCAGGAGCGGCAATTCAAATGGGGAAGAAAAACACATTTTCTCTCTGTCTCCGCCAACTTGGTAAGTGAAGAAAGTTGATTTCAAGGGAGCCTTTGGGAAATAAGAGGAAACAGGCTTTGGAATAACTGTGGGGAGAGACGTGAGGGC
Source organism: Theropithecus gelada (assembly GCF_003255815.1). NCBI lineage: Eukaryota > Metazoa > Chordata > Mammalia > Primates > Cercopithecidae > Theropithecus > Theropithecus gelada. The sequence continues at coordinate 26,593 of NW_020257843.1, forward strand.
GTACTCAGGAGGAGACAGAGATGCGGAGAGGCGGGGCATAGATTCAAATGGCCCAGGGATGGTTGGGGTATGGGGAGGGGGGTCTCAGGAGGGGGCAGAGATGTGGAGAGGTGGGGCATAGATTCAAATGGCCCAGGGATGGTCGGGGTGTGGGGAGGGGGTCTTAGAAGGAGACAGAGATGTGGAGAGGTGGGGCATAGATTCAAATGGCCCAGGGATGGTTGGGGTATGGGGAGGGGTCTCAGGAGGAGACAGAGATGGGGAGAGGCGGGGCATAGATTCAAACGGCCCAGGGATGGTCGGCATATGGGGCGGGGATCTCAGAAGGGGATATAGACTGTATGCGGGGAGGGGGTGGGGCGTAGATTCAAATGGCCCAGGGATGGTCAGCGTATGGGGAGAGGGTCTCTGGAGGGGACGCAGACTGTATTCCAGAGCCCAGTAATGCCACCCACATGTCCTCCTTCTCTCTGCAAGAGCAGATGGGCTCAGGCCCAGGGGCACATGGCATCATCCTTATGGGTGGATTCGGCTGCCTCTCTGGGCTCCTCTGTGGCCGAGGGTGGACCGTCCTGCCTGGCTGCTCCAGGGGAGCCTGGGTCTCCAAGGTGGTGTTCGGGCTGGTCTGGGCAGGTGGGGGCGGGAAGAGGTGAGGTAGAGGCACAGCTGACCCACCTTGGACGATGCTCGGAGGTTCCGGGCTCTGGGAATTTGGTTCTCCACGCTCACCCGCCCCCAGCGCCTCTCCCATGCAGCCTCACTGCTAGCAGGGCTCACTGCTGTTCACGACCTTTCTTGTCAGCTTGAGCTACAGTAAAACATCACTGGCCGATTTAACCAGAAATGTTAATTCTTTACATCTTGAGGCTGAAAGGCTACGATCAAGGCACGGGCAGGTGTGGTGTCTGATGGGAGCCAGCTTCCTGGCTCCTAGAAGGCGCCACCTCACTGTGCCCTCATGGGGCAGAGAGTGAGAAGCCGCTCTCACCCCACTCCATAAAGGGCGCTAACCCCACCCTGGGGGCCACCATCATGTCCTCATTGGCCCTAATTACCTCTCCAAGGTCCTAATACCAGTGCTTTGGGAGTTAGGGCTTCAACATATAAATCGGGGGCAGGGCACAAACACTTTGCCTATCACAGGACCCAGTTACACTGGCCCCACCCCACCCCCAGCTGACTCCCTGTTCCAGGAGCCCCTGGAGGGCCGGGGGCGTGTGAGTCTCCCACCCAGTGGTTCTCAGACTTCCCCATCCGTGAGAACCACCTGCAGGTTGGAGCACAGGTCACTGGGCCTAATCCACCACTTCTGACTCACTGCATCTAGGGAAGGTCGGAGCATCTGCATCTCATACAAGCCCTCCGTGCTGTGCGTGGGATGGGCTCCGAGAATAGGGATGGGCTTGTCCACCCGGCTCCAGAGCGGGTTGTTCTGTCTGAGAAGCAGCTCTTGTGGGTCGCTTTGAACAGAGGATGGAAAGAGGATGTCTAGACACACATCTGGCGAAGCATGCAGCCTCCCCCACAGACCACCAGACCCCGGCGGGAGGCACTCCGTGCAGCCCCTCAACACCACACACCTGAACACACGGCAGCCGAGATGACGGCACAACCCGAAGTTGGGCTCAGGAGTGTCAACCTGTGGCATCACTGCCTGTATTTCAGCTTCTCTTTGACTCCAGCCTCCGACAGACTCAGTGACGGAAACGTCAGCTTTACTCATTCCTGGTCTTCTCTCGGGGACCGGGCCAAGCTTCCGGAGCCTTGGGGAGCACCGAGGCACGAGGGAGGGGCTGAGGCCACTCTGGCCGCTGTCCACAGATATGCTTTCCTTAGAGAGGGGGCCAAAGGAAAAAAGCAGGATCTCAGGGTCCCAAATTCACTGTGCCGAAGGGAAAATGAAGGTTGGGAACTGAGTCGTGAAGAAAACAACCTGCCTTCGTTTTGTTCCCAGACAGCTGTCACGTCATAGGTTTACTTGGGCTTATGTGCAAAGTGGCTTCACTGAGCACTTAGCAAAGCCTCAGAGGAGTGTAGCCGCTTGCCTCACCGCCTGTCTACCCCACCCCTTTTGTTCCTTTCCTCCTTTGCCTTCTGCTCACTTTTCCCCCTTTAAATATTGAAATTCCGGCCCAGTGCTGTAACTCACACCTGTAATTCCAGCACTTTGGGAGGCTGAGGCAGGTGGATCGCCTGAGCTCAGGAGTTTGAGACCAGCCTGGGTAACATGGTGAAACTCCGTCTCTGCTAAATATACAAAAAGTTAGCCGGGCGTGGTGGTAGGCACCTGGAATCCCAGCTACTTGGGAGGCTGAGGCAGGAGAACTGCTTGAACCCGGGAGGGGGAGGTTGCAGTAAGCTGAGATCACGCCACTGCACTCCAGCCTGGGTGACAAGAGCAAAACTCCATCTCAAAAGAAAAAAAAAAAAAAAGAAGAAGTTCCCAAAAGCATAGCCACAGATCCCACCGTAACTTGTGTTTCTTTTCCCTGGGCATGTCTTTGACCTTGGCAAAAATAAACCTCTAGATTGGCTGAGATCTGCCTCAGTCACTTTTTGGTTACCAGGGATTGTGTGTGAGTACATGTGCATGCATGTGTGTGCATGTGGCACGTGTGTGTTCATATGTGTGTGTCAGTGAGCTCTTCTCAGGCATTTTATGGAAGAATTCTGATTGCTTAGAAACCAAAGGGCCTGTGTTGCAGTATATTTTACCAACCAGCTCCTTCTTTAAAGAGCTGAACACTGTCAGAAATAAGCCCAGGTAGGCAGCGGGGGCCATCAGAGAAATATACCTCTTATTACAGCCTGGAAATCACCACCCTGGATTCACCGCAGCAAAACCCCTGCTTGTGTCTTTTTCGCCGTCACACACCAGGTCGCAAAATACGCTTCTTATAAAGACAAAATCAGATCAGATTTAACACATTTTGGTCACAGTCCATTTTCTTTTAGCTTTGGAGAGTCCCCCGTTTCTTCAAACAGAAATCCCAGATGATTTTGGCAGATTTCCATCCGTTTTGCTTTCTTATAAAATGGCACTCAGCACCTTACAGCTCTAGAGTGATTTAGAGCAAAACGCAAACATGTCCAGGAATAAGGCACCGAGCCTGGGGCCTCCCTGGACACCTGATGTTCTGAGGACTCGTCTGCAACCTGCTTTTGTGCTTGCTTCATTATCACAGAGGTGAGCACACGTCACATGCAAAATGCTATGAAAAATTTTTGTGATGTGCCAATTGCAATTTTCCCTATTCAAATTTGCAGCATCAAGTAGAAGAACATCCTTAAAAAAATTATTCCCAAATCCCAAATGATTCGTTTATTCATTTTGCCATCGTGTACCTGCTATTCAAAAGTCGTAATGTGAGCATTGTTGTTCACGGGGGTGTGGGTTAACAGTTCTGAGGCCATTTTCATCTGGTGCTGAGTCAGAACAAATGAGTTCGATGGATGGGGGATGGGGGAGCTGGATTTCTTGCTGTTGGAGTAGGAGTTAACGATCAATAACAGCATGAGGCTAAATGATCCATGAGGTCATGGGTTAGGGCTGGAGACGACACCAGTATGAACTCAGGTTGGGCTTACTAGAAATCCATATAGTTACATGCAGAACTGTTTATAGATACATTTATATACACAGTATGTACACACATACTTCCAAGCTCTGTCCCTAAAAATGACTAAACACATCAGCACCCCAGTAGCCGTGAGCACCCCTAGCACCCAGGCCTTGGTTTCTAACACCACTTCTCAGAGGACTCAGGGTTCCTTGGAAAAACAGCAGATTCAAAAACTGGGGCGGGAAATCGAGAAGCGTGAGCCAGCAGCATCGTGCGGTGCCAAAAAGTAAGGAAGCCTCAAGAAGCAAAACGATTGAGGTATGTCAAAGGGACATGGAAGCCAGTGAAAAACAGCCAATGCCCAAAGCTGGAAAAACCTGAACCAAGAAGGGTAATAATATTGTAGTATTAGATCAGCTCTGTGCTCAGCTAATGCTTGGATGGAGATTTCTTAAATCCCCGGAATCTGTCCATCTCCTAGTGTTTTCAAGGGGATTTCCCTGCCCCTTGACGTGGGCTTCACTTAGTGATTTTCTTTCGAAGAGTAGAGTATAAATAAGGGCAAAGAAAGAGACTCCTCACCATGGAGGAGCCCAGCAGACACTTCGGCCAGGCGGCCAAGGTCAATGCCAACAGAGAGAAGCCGTCCTGTATCCTTGAAAGGATGTAATGGAAATAGCCCTTCACCTCCTGATAATCCACAACCCCCATCTAGAAAAACAGACAGATCACAATGGAGAGACGTTCTGCAAAACACCTGAGCAGTCCTCCTCCAAACTGTTGAGGTCATCAAAACTGTCAAGGTCATCCAAACTGTCAAGGTCATCCAAACTGTCAAGGTTGTCAACACCGAGGAAAGTCTGAGAAACTGTTATGGCCAAGAGGAGCCTCAGGAGGCGTGATGACTAAATGTCACGTGGGATCCTGGATGGGATCCTGAGACAGAAAAGGGACAATAGGTGAAGACTAAGGACATATGCATTCACCATGGACTTTAGTTCATAATCACACATCACCCTCGGTCTGTTGAGTCTAACAACTGTACCATAGTCATAGAAGGTGGTGATGGTGGAGACTGAGTGTGAGGTGCATGGGAACTCTATACTTTCTTTACTTTTCTGTAAACCCAAACTATTTTAAAATTAAAAGTTTATTTGAAAAAAAATTAAAAGTGAGTAAGGCCCCCCAGTCTCGTAGTGGCCCAGATCACTCCTGAGCAGCCTTCAGTCCTGACTTTCTGCCACTCAGGATACCGGATGACGGGCAGGAGGCTGTGCTGCACTCTCCAGCCTGAGTGACCGGCTGCGTGGAAGGGTGTGAAGCTCTAGGTGACCCTCCTCGTGGATTACTCTTGCCATCCTGGGTGGTGGCATCCAAGCAAACTATTTTTCTTCAAGTCAGATTGCTTTCTCTGATCAAACTGTTGCTGCCTGCTCGCTGCCCAAAGGGCCCAGCAGATTGACCTAGTTTTCTAACAAAGCTGAGCTGATTGCAACACTGCAGTGAAGAGGGTGCCTGCGGAACGGTCTCCTAACATCTCAGCAAAGGAGGGGGGTTTGTAAAGGCTGGGGGCCGCCCCAGCCGCGCCTTTCAGAGTGTGTGTGTCTGGTGGGGAGGGGTAACTGGAATGGGTCAAAGTTCACATGATAATAATTTAGGATGTGTGGACACCAAGGGGGAGGCTTTCAAATGAGCTTTCAGCAATGAGCAGTTGTTCCACAAGGCCAGCTGAGAGATCCGCCGACTGTTCTGAGATGGGGCCGCTTGCTCCGATGAGGACCGGCTGAGCAGTCTATTGCTGAGATAAATGGGTTTTCAGCCAGTCCCTGAAATGAAGAATAAAGTCATTTGGAACTCCGTCTTCCTGGGCGAGCTCTCCTTGGAACGGTGACGTCGCGCTCACTGGAGGGGAGGTGGGCGGCTGCGGCTGGGCTCAGCTCTCACTATGAGAAGCGGATGGTCTCTGTCCTGCGTGGCCCTGACAAAATCAGTTGTTATTAACCGGACCTGCTTTCCTCTGGCCCTAAAACGAAGATTCTGCTTCCAGGCAGAGGCTGTTTTCCTTTGCATTTTAGGTCTGTTTATTTCTAAAATCAGGCTTGAACTCGGACATGCAGGTATCCTGCTGTTAGTTTTCCTCCTGCTTATTCACTCCCTGGTATTATCTGGGGCAGAGGTATTATCAGGGCCTCTTCTCGGTGGTGCCTCCCTGCCTCAGAGCTTAGCTGGTCCTTGACCCCCTGCAGCACTGCATCTCTGGGAAGTCCCAGAATCCCAGTCCCGAACCCCAGGGCCCCTGAGCGCACCACGGAGCCAGGGGCAGTATCCAGGAGCAGGACGCAGCCCTCACGCTCGGGAGACCCTCAGACTCCTTTCCTCCATCTGCCTTTTCAGGGATGTCCCCCACTCTTTCTTTTATTTTCATTATAGGCTTATTTTTCCCTCCTTACTCTACCCTTAGCAGAAATCCCTGAGACTTGGCTGGTTTCCTTCTCCTGGGACGAGGATGAGGAGATACAGGAAGCAAACACTAAAACAGGATTTACCCAGCCCAGAAGCAAAGCACTGCACATGAGCGCAGCCCACTCCTCTCCTCAGTGAGGGCCGTCGGCTCCCGAACATGCTCTGAATCTGTTCGTACGTTCGGCACAGCGGGACTGGAGAGCTTGGCATTGCCTGGTTTGGGCTCGCGGAGGCAGGGAGCGCCAACGCACGGTGCAGGGCCAGGACCAGAGGACCAGGGCTGCCCCCGCATGTCCCGGAGGGAGCAGTGCTTTCCACTCCAGCACCTCCCCTGCTGTGCTTTGGCCTTGATTACCCCCCGCCCTGCCTCTGAAAATTGCACACTTGGCCTGTGCAAGGGAGGAGGGCAAAGCTGCTCAGTTTCCACTGGAATCTTCACTTCTCTTTCAAGATCCTTCCCTCCTGTGGGAGTTTCCTGGGGCTGCCGGAGCAAAACACCACGGACTGGGCGGCCACAACAACTGAAATTTATTCTCATGGTCCCGGGGGCCAGAGGCTAACCTTGTTGGTAAAGACTTGTTTTCCCCGAAAGCTCTAGGGGAGGATTCGTCCTGCCTCCACCAGCTTCTGGGGGCTCCAGGCATCCCCTGGCCTGTGGCTGCATCGCTCTAGTCTCTGCCTCCATCCCTACACAGCCTACTTCTTGGTGTTGGTGTCTTCTCCTCTGTGTGTCTTTAATGAGGACACTTGTCATTGGATTTAGGGCCCATGTGGATAATGCAGGATGATCTCATCTCAAGATTCTTACCTTAATCCCTCTGCAAAGACCCTGTTTCCAAAAAGGTCACCTTCCCTAGTTCCATGGGTTAGGATGTGGACGTATCACTTAGGCACTGCCATCAAGCTTACTGCACCTCCTCTGGGCCCAGGGTGGCCAGGCAGGACCCACCTTTGACTTTGCTGTTGCATTCGGCCTCGTATGGGGTCTTGCTCAGAAATGGCATCCACGGGCCCTTTCTCCACACCCTCAGGTGCACGCAGCCGCATTACTCAGCACAGGTGCTTGCCTGTCTAGGGTATCTGTGGCCCAGGCTTGCACACATAAGAGACAGATGGTCCCTAAGCTCCTGGAGACATCCCCGCACCTTTCAACATCGCCTGGTCTCAGTTCTGCCCTTTGAGTACCACTTCCTCCCCTGCAGAGAAAACAGGGCACAAAGTCACTCAGGAAAAGATGTCTGGGCTACAGGCCGTGGAACAGGCTCCGGGCCTTCCCAGACCACTTTGCCTTGCGAGCTTAGACAGCACCTGGTGGCTGGAGTTAACAACAGACAGTTTGATGTCCACTTCCGCTCCTAGGAGCTCACTCAGTGATGGCTGCGCAAGGTCTGCCCTGGGTTCTGGACTCGCATACTGAGAATTCATCTCTCCTAGTTTCAACCTGACCCTCAAGAAGATGGTCATGGTGGGCCTCATTAATTCCTCTTGAAAAAATTCTGTTTCTCTCAGCGTCCTTGTCCTCACTGTCTCATGTATTAAACTGGTTCCAGCTTCCTATGCAGAAAGGTGGTGGAATAAGGTGTTAATGGAATAACACCAAGATGAATGCTGTGCTGATGGTGGTCGCCACTCTGCAGGGCATTGGCCATCACAGAAACCATGGCCATTTCTGCCGTTTCCCTGGGAGAGGAATTGCCAAGGGCAGCTTCTGTGTCAGACCTGGAATGGGGGACACCTGGAAAGAAAATCTACTGTGTTACAGCACCAGGAGGAGCAGACATCCAGTTTAATCGTCATGTCATGGAGACTGAATACAACACTATTGATGAAAAGCAGTCCTGGGGAGTGGTGGTCTCCTGTAACACAGAGAGGGGAAAAAGCTCCAGGGGAAAAAGCCTGCTATGATGAGAGGTTTTCCCTGCATGCAACAGAGTGCATGAGAAACCATCAAAGGTCACCCATTCAAAGGCATATCTGAATAAGCAGCCAGCAGAGAAAAGCCAGCGTGGTAGAGACGTGCCTTCTCATGAGGAAACTCATTCCAGGAGAAACCCAGTGCAGAGCGCCTAGACACCGAGGGTCCCGGACTGACAAGCAGATGGTTAGAGACAAACCTGGAGGCAACAGCTGGATCGAGGAGATGCTGGCCCATGGGGGCTCATAAGTTTGTGGTGAATCCAGAGTCAACGCAAGAAGTTCCACCCCATGTCTTGTCCTCCTCATCAAGCCTGTTCCACAGAAGGAGGAGCTCTGTGTGCTGCTTCAAAGGCAAAGGTATCACCATCTCCCTGGGAATCTCCCTCTCTGTCTTGGCAGGTTATGGACACGGATAGCTTCTTGAGATGGGTTCCAGATAGTTGTACTGGATTTTTTTCAAGAGGAATCCGTGAGGCCTACTATGGTCATCTTCTTGAGGGTCAAGTTGAAACTAGGAGAGATGAATAAAATGAGTGAAACGAAAAATTCAGTAGAGAGCTTCATCAGCATATTCGATCAAGCAAGAGGAAGAAAAGGAAGAAGAAGAAGGAGAAGGAGAAGAAGGAGAAGGAGAAGGAGAAGAAGGAGAAGGACAAGAAGGAGAAGGAGGAGAAGGAGAAGGAGAAGACGGAGAAGGAGAAGAAGAAGAAGAAGGAGAAGAAGAAGAAGGAGAAGAAGGAGAAGGAGAAGGAGAAGAAGGAGAAGGAGAAGAAGGAGAAGGAGAAGAAGGAGAAGGAGAAG
>NW_020257844.1:0-35994 GCF_003255815.1 Theropithecus gelada
GTGTGTGTGCTCATCTACAGAAGTAATCCAGAAAGCTCACTTTTTCCCCCAGACTAACTCATACAACATGTTTTCCCTCTAGCAGACGGCTCTTATTTTTTCAGTAACGTGGAGCTAGACCAGTATTCTTTTGCTGTATTTGTTTTGTGGAGTTATTGTTTGTATTTTTAATTTTTTGAGACAGACTCGCTCTGATGCCCAGGCTGCAGTGCAGTGGTGCAGTCTCCTCTCATTGCAACCTCCAACTCTCTGGCTCAAACAATCCTCCCACTTCAGCCTCTGAAGTAGCTGGGACTACATGTGCAAGCCACTGTGCTTGGCTGTGTTTTTTAATTTTTTGTAGAGATGAAGTCTCACTACATTGTCCAGGCTAGTCTCAAACTTCTAGACTCAAGTGATCCTTCCACCTCCGCCTCCCATAGCGCTGTGATTACAGTGCAAGCTACTGCACCTAATCTAGACCAGTATTCCTAACCTAGTTGTGCATCGAAAGCATATGAGGAACTTTTTCTTTTCTTTAAAGTTTCCGGATGTTATCTCTCATGTATTACAGGGCTTTTAATGTGAGAACTGGAGTTTAGATAGTTGCTTTTCCAGTTTTAAGATTTACCTGTGGCCCTACTGTGAGACTGCGATTGAGCCTAGCTACAGTAGGGTGGAGGAATTTGCTTTTTACAGTACCGTATGTCACATGAAAGGGCAGGGGTCTTCAGATTGCTGATGTTCTCTCGGCCATAGACCATGCCCCTTTTTGACGTGTGCTCTAGCCAAAGCTGCATGAAAATATTTTTCAGTCCCTACTGGATTTTTCTCTTATCAATGGTTAACAGTGCAGGCTCTGGAACCAAACTGCCTGGATTCAGATTCTGACTCTGCTGTTTATTCGCTGCGTGTTGACCTTGAATGAGTGATTTAACTTTTCCGTGCCTTAGACTCTTCATCTGTAAAATGGGCATTATGACACAACGCACCTTAGAAGATTTTTTAAAAGATTAAACGGGTTTCTAGATATAAAATGTTTAGAAACTGTCTGCCACATTAAGTATTCAATAATTGTCAGCCCTTTTTATAGTTTGTCAGCATTGTTTACTCCTGTTCTGGTTTTGAGGATCTTTGGCTTCCATCCTCTACCTGCATTCCTAGTCTTTTTTTTTTTCTTTCTTTCTACTTCTTTAGGTTGTGCTCAAGGTTTGGTACTTGGCCCCTTTCTGACGCTTTTCACTTTTTCTAGTTGTATCTATTAGTTTGTCTTCTTATTCTGCCTTCACGATTCACAAGTCATTGTTTTGTGTGTGTGTGTGTGTGTATTTTTGAGACGGAGTCTCGCTCTGTCGCCCAGGCTGGAGTGCAGTGGCGCGATCTCAGCTCACTGCAAGCTCCGCCTCCCGGGTTCCCGCCATTCTCCTGCCTCAGCCTCCCGAGTAGCTGGGACCACAGGCGCCGCCACCACGCCCGGCTAGTTTTTTGTATTTTTTAGTAGAGACGGGGTTTCACCGTGTTAGCCAGGATGGTCTCGATCTCCTGACTTCATGATCCGCCCGTCTCGGCCTCCCAGAGTGCTGGGATTACAGGCGTGAGCCACTGTGCCCGGCCCACAAGTCTTTGTTTTCTAGCCATACCCACGTGAGTTCTAAACCAATACATATTTGCAGTTGTCTTTTCAGCACATATACTTGGATGTTTCACAGACACTTTCGACTTGGCACATCTGAATTCATCACTTTTTTCCAAATCTGATTGTCTCATACTCCCTTGATGAAATGATGTAATAATCCCAAAATGAATTATTCTGAATTCTACTTTTACTTGCCATTGATTACCAAGTGTCAACGTGTCAGATTTTTTAATACTCCTTAGTACTATGGCTGATGAGGTCCATCTCTTAGTTTGACTGTTAGATTTGTCCTTGAGTAGCACTGTCTTTGATCTTGCCCCTGAAATTCATCTTCACACTGTTGACAGAATAATCTTTTAAAGTGGTTTGTTTTGTATGTCTGTCTTCCACTGCCGGACTGAGCTCTTATAGGAGATTGTATCTCTTGTTTTTGTAATCCTAGCACCTGTTAAAATAACTAGAAACTTAGAGGTGCAGTCTTGCAGGTTCTCTGACCCTACAGTCACCCTAGACCTGTACTAATAGTTTTCATTAGCCATTAAATTTAAATAAAATTGGACATTCTGTTAATTAGTGATACTAGCTTTATTTCAAATGCTTATAGCCTCATGTGACTATGGACTACTATATTGGACAACATTTTAGAACATTTTGATTATCACAGGAAGTTTCATTGGACAGAACTGCCCCAGCAGACCTTTGCTGATGTGGATGTTTTTCTGTATTAAATACATCCTTTTAACATTCAGACACCTCCCAAACGCTAACCTTAATAGATTGGCCTTCAGCATTTATGTCTCTCTATCTTGATCCTGCAACTGATGACTTGACTATGTCTGCTCTGCAGAAAGCACCACTACCAGCATGTGTCCACTCAGGAAAGTTGACACTACGTATTTCAACAGAGGAGATGTGAGTACAGAGGCGTTAGAGAATAACCCGGGGATCACAACTGTAGGATGCAGCTGCTAGTCCTAAGGGTAAGAAAACAAATGGGAAAAAGTTAGGGTTGCCAGAGCCTTAAAGCTCCAAAAAGGGTCATCATGGCATTAGTGCTCAGACCCCTGAGGAGGCTCACCACCTGTCCGCTCATGGTAATTCTGAGGGGTACAGTAACGACAGTTCTAGAAGTTTCGAAGCAATTGAAGGCTGGCATTCGCTGCCGTTATTACAAAGCTGATAGGACTAGCCATCAGAGATGAACTAGATCTTGTTTCATCTTCCTTCCAACTTCCCTCTAGTACTTCCTACCAGTAGAACCTAATAAGCAGCAGTCAGAGGGGTCAGAGAAGTGTAGTTTGCAGAGTCCCGGCCCCAGCACACAGAGCAGAGGACAGAAGGGTGGAACCGGCGCTGAGAAACAACAGATGAAGAACCAGCACACTGGTTTCCTTCAGAGACTCATTTTTATCTAAAGATAAACTCACTTTTATCTAAAGATAAAGATAATCCCTAAAACGCCAGATATTCAGGAATTTGTAGAGACACTCTGGGCCCTCAAGAATAAGTGTACTGGTTTGAATTGAAATCTTGTTACTCTTTTCTATTAAATGAGACTAATGCTGCTATATAGTGCTTAACTTTTAAAATTGACAGTGGATGAATGCATATTATAATCAGGTGTTCATGTCCATCCATTTATTGAGTGCCTACCACATGCCACACAATCTGTCAGGTGGTATGTATATAAAATAAAACTTAGATAATAAGACAAAAGTAATAATTCACCCCAATTCATCTATAAATCCAGAGTTAGGGTCTGTTAACATTTTTGTGTTCATGCCTGTGGACATTTTCTGTGCATATACATGTACACAACTCAAAATGTCATAAAACGTTTATAAATGCAGATGTTTCCAAGAAAGTGTGTATTCATCTACCTCTCTTCTGCTGTATAGTCTTTGATTATAAGGAGAATGCTCCATTACTATTTATCTGTGGACATAGAGCATAGGCTGCTACATATGTCTCTGTATACTCACGCACTTTGTCTTTCCACTAAAATTTCTCAATGTATAATTTCTGTCTGTGTCACTGAATATGTAGATTTAAAATTTTGAGCTACATTTTCAAACTGCCCTTCACCAAAGCTGTTACAGTTTACACTGCGACCAATAGTGCATGAGACTGTTTTTTCATACACTCGGTAACAGAATATTACTGATCTTTAATATTTTTTATTGATAGCCAAAAGTGTATTCTTCGCATTTCAAAATTTTTAGTGAGAGTATATTCCAGTATGTTAATTGGTTATTTGTATTTCTTGTATACATCCTTTACACTTTTTCTTTTGGGTGTTTATGTCTGTAACTTGGCAGTAGCCCATTTATTAGGAATCATTATTACACACGTCGCAAATGTTTTTACAATTAATTTCTTTATTATTGCGTTATGACCATTCTTACATAGTCAAATCTGTTGCTCTACTATTTCTGCCTTAGGTATAATGTTTAGAATTTTCTCTGGTCAGAGTTATAAAAATACTCATGTTTCTCCTGATATTTTTATGATTTCATTTTTAGATCAGTCTTTAATGCAGTTGAGAGTTACCTTAAAGTAGTGAAATAGTCAACATTTTCTGTCAGTATTATCTGGTTGTCATGATACCATTTATAAAATAATTCCTGCTCTTCCTCGTTGATCTAATAGGTAACTTCCAGTAGATAATCATTTTTATATTTGATACTTACAAATACTATTCAGTTCTATTGTGTCTATTCAGCTACTTTCACTGATTTAATTATTGTTGCTTCTTGTTTGAATATGTATTTAAAATATTTGTTTTATAACTAATACAGGGTTTCATACCTAATAGGTCAAGTATTACTTCCCAATACATACACCTGTATCTCTCATAATTCCATACTCTTTTACAGATAAACTGTTGAATTATTTAATCTTCCTTCAAATACAGATTCTATTGGTATTCTGATTATAATACAGGATACATAGGACATTGCATGGTTCACATAGAGAAATTGTGGCACCTTTTCAACATTAATATTCTTATTCATAAAGAATATTGTTTGTTCTATTAAGTTCATATGTCCCTCAGTAGAGCTTTAAGATTATTTTTATTTTTCTTTAGTCAGATATCTTAATGTGTTTTAATGTTCTTATAGTATTTATGAATGTGCTCCTTTTTTCTCCCCCTTTACAAAAATGTTTTCTAATTGAATATTTTCATTTTTTTAATCTCAGAACTTCTTTGCACAAATTAGTAAGGGTCTCAAAGAACTTTTATGTTGGCAGGTATGTCTGCTAATATTTACCATTTCAGAAATTAAAAACTTAATTGAAAAGTGAGATGTCTATGTAACATTTATGTTAGCATAAATATTTTAAGTGAAAAAGGGCTAATTTTTTTGCCTAGCCCTTCTTTTGGAGGCTTGTAGGGAAATAAAATACTGATTATATATGTCCCTGTACTCACACTTCAAGAATAACACATAGAATTAACTTAAAATTTGGACTAGCAAAGACTCAACTATTGACCATCTTAAAAATTGATGGAAATCATTTTTCATGGTAGTCGTATGATTTCTTGGAAATTAGGCAATTTCTCAGGAAAATTAAAACTAAGGGTGACAGTGTGGTGCTTAGGCGTCTCTGTTAGTCTGGAAATACCACACTGTAAGTCAACTGCTTTTTGCGTGGGTTGTACTTCCCTTGCCGCATAGTTTGAAAATGTCTCCAGGAGGAAAGTTTACCTGGTGTGCTTTACTGCTCTCATGTATTGCAGCCTTGTGCTATCCATTGTCCAGACACTGAAAAGAATTGCTTTATATATTTTTATCCAACTTTGATTATTAATGGCAGGAAAGTTATTCAGATACCAACTGTTCCGTAATGGTTAAATCTCAGAAATCTATAATTCTCATAGAAGATACCATAGGAGAGTATCTTTAAATATTGGAATAACAGTGAATCTCTTCACACACACACACACACACACACACACAAATGAAACATGATGAACATTTTTGACAAATTTAACCACATTAAATATTCTGTCCATTAAGATTCCCTAATGACGGTGGAAAGATGGAAGTTTAGTGGGAGAAGCTATTTGCAACATGCAAGGCAAGATGACAAGGCATTAAGAACAAAATTACATAAAGAATGGACTTGGAGCTTGAGTAAAATAATTATGACATGCTTTCTGAAATGTCCCCCAGATAGTTTCATAAAAAATGAAGCAAATAGGCTAGTTAAAGAAGAACCCATAGACATCATGTTCAAAAGAATTGATGACAAAGCATGTTCATAACCCATAAAATACAAGTGGATGCAGCTAAATAACTACAATATTTTTGAAAGAGTTTGGCAGGTTTTGAAAATGTGAGAAGCCACAAAGTAGATATTAAAAAAAAAAAAAACCTAGCACACATATGTTTAAATCAATACAAACGTGCCTGATAATTAGAACAAAAAAAGGCTTAAACTCTTTACAAAAAAATAATCATCATCATCAATGTGGAATGGTGTTCAGTCTTAGCAGCCAAGAAAATGCAAATTAAGGCCACAAGGAGATACTACCAAACACATGTAAACTGAAAAAACATTTAGCCATTCTCACTAGCAAGTGTTGGTGAAGTATATGTGGTAGTGGGAACACTCATTATACTGGTGTACGTGGAAGTCAGTCCAGCCACTTTGGATTACTTTTAAAAATGAAGTTATGAGTATATTTAGCAATTCCTAAATATTTTTTCTAAAGATATTTAGAAACGTGTATCATTTTACATGTACAAAATGTTCTTGGAAGCATAGTTTGTATTAGCAAAAACTGGAAACAAATATCCATCAAGAGTAAACATACTGCACTATATTCATATAATGGAATACTGTACTGTAATAGAGAGCAAACCACAGTGCATATATCAACAGGGGTGATGCACTATTGAGTGAAGACAAAAACACGTATAGTATAATTTACTTAATGTTCAAAAAAACCTTAGGTAAACCCAAAAGATACAAGAATGCACTCATGGATGGTAAAACAAAAAAGGATTGCCATATAAGTTAGATTAATCATTACTTGGAGGGAGGGAAGATGTATGGTTTGAAAGGGTTATTTGGGAGTGGCTAGACTTGCTTCTAATACTCGATTTTGTAATCTGTAAGTTTGCAGTTGAAGTTATACACTTGGGATTTAGAGTGGGATTGTCCCTTGGAGACACAAAGTTAAATACAAATATAAATCATCAGTTCAGAGATGCATTTATAGCCCAGGAAATTCATGATACCATGTAATGGAATGATTTTGCAAAGAGGAGAGGAGGGCTTATGACTTGAGTTCTGAGGAGCACTGAAAAGTTCTATGTTGGAGGGAAAATCTGCAAAGGAAATAGAGACGAATATTGAATGAAGTAGGAAAGTCTGTGTCTCTTAGGAGAATTCTTCCAAACGTAAGAAGTAGGCACCTATGTGAAGTGCTTCAGAGTAAAATGAGGATAGATGAGTAGGCAATCTTGAGAAGGGTTATTTCAGAATGGTGGGGACGAAGGCATGTCAGAGTGGCTTCAAGAGTTCAGTGGGGAGTTATTTTCCCAGAAGCATGCATTGTACAGCTGGAAAACACTCCTATTAACAAGACACAGGATTGAAAAAAATATTAATATTGAAACAGTTTTAATGCATTCCTTAGACTAAGAAGAAAGGAAACAATATTCTTAATGGTCAAGAATCAAGGAAACCTGAAATCATTTTGACCAGCTGATCTAAAAGGAAGAATAAATTACTTTTCCAATTTCCCTGTAGAAAATTTTACAAAATTGTTAACGTATGAAGGGGTGTGGCCAAAAATGAATAAAATTATAAAGATTACTGGATTTAATGATATCTTTTGGTATTTGTCATTTTTTGTAATTTTAATTTTCATCCTAAATAACTTTCTTCACAATTTTACATTTTAAAATTTAACAACTTGTCCTCCCACTATAAATTGGATCTTTGGGCAATGAAACATAATTCTGTTGAATAAGCAGGGGAAAAAACGTAGAGCCGAAGACCCATGCAAAAGGCAAACTTAACAGGAAAAAGGGAGAAAAGTTTCTCCCCAAAAAAGACAAGAAAACAACTTGTGTGTTTTTTGTTGTTGTTGTTGTTGTTGTTTTTATAATTTACTCTGGATGAAGGGAGCAATTCACACAAGCTGAGTATTTGGTTATGTGGGTTTGAGACTAGAATTGACATTGCATAGATAATCTGAAACATCTCAAAATGAGTACTTTTAACTGGCTCCAGGTATGTAGTGATCCCAGGACCTGGCAGTAACAAAATTAAATCCTTTCTGAGTTTAATTGTTAAGTGTTGGCTTTGAGGAACATGGTATGTTACTTGATATATATAAGCTGGGACCAAAAGGTAAATATAAACATTTGTAGAAATTTACCATAAAAAAATTATTTCAGATGTGGATGCTGTAAGAATATTTGTCTCAATTTGACAGCAGTTTTGCATAGGGAAGGAAGAAAATTTTGAAAGAATTGAAAGAAATAGCATGACAAATATAATCATGTTTATCAAATTAATCATCACAAAAATGGGGCCTACATTATCTTTAGAGCCTCTCTCTAATTTCATGTTGAGATGGTCTGGGAGAGGAACCTCCCAGATCCCCTTTCAAGGGAGCGTTTGCTGCTGGCACGTCCTTCAGGGTCTACCTCGGCTGCAGAGGGTCACTAGAGGGCATGCTTTTCCTGTGGTCACCCACATCTTGGGCCCGTGGATGCATGAGTAAGTCGTCAAGCCACTTTGGCTCAGTGCGGGGCCACATATGCCCTAGAGTCCTTCACTGGGTTGACCATGCCATTGATCATCATAGTTGTACTTCTCTCTCTGCCCAATCCTAACTTTTCTAATTCTGTCCACAGATGCTGACTGCTCTAATCTCTGCTTCTGGAGGACCAACCTCTTCCATAAACTTACCCACATAATTTACTGTGATTCGGCTTCTTAGGAATACCGATGCAGAAACAGAACTCAATTCATCTTACAGGCAACTGTCTCTCATTATAGATTAGTCAATGAGTGTTTTGTTTAATAAACGTCTATTAATTTTATTAATCCAAACTAGTTCACCTAATAGTACTCAAAATAACAAATGGTTAAGCTAGAGGCTTCCATAACATGAAAATTTACTAATAATTTTGTTAAATTTCTCTATGCTGTCACCAGTGTGTATATATTGGCCATTCTTTTGATCACTTTATTGATATTTTTTAAATGCTTGCAGTTGAAAAAAGGATAGTTATACTTAGATAACTTGATTGCTGTCTTCTAAATTCCCAGTAGGTGGTGTCATAATACTGTATTTAGGGAAATTTTTTTAAATTTATTTAATAAAGTGGAAAAAGAAAGTGCAAATGTGTTTACTTAAGTATATGTACTTTCATTGTAAAAGTGTTTTGGTTTTATTATGAGATGACACTGTTATAAACAACTTAATTCCTTGTATATTTCTTCAATTCACATTTTTACTAGAAAATATGTACTGACAGTTTTATTCTTTTATTCTCTAGAATGATACAATACTACATAGTCAAAAGAACAATGAGATGGCCAAAATGTTTAGAGAAATCTTTTCTCAGGATCTTTTTTTACTCTCATATCTTAGATATATGAAAAAAAAAAAAAAAACTGTACTGGTCTTGGAAGTCAAACCAGGATCTGTCATTATAATTACTGTTACTTTATTTACACGCAAAATATTTTCTATTTTTGGCTACCCTTTTCAAAAACTGTACATCATAAATAATTCACCTTTTTGGAATTTTGGCTATTTCTAGTTGAGTTGTAAGTAGTTCTAATTTTTCTACCTTACATTTTAGTAACCTTTGTGTTTACTTTCCCAATACAACATGTGCTCTGATAGTTACAACTCAGACAGTAGTGTGGCCTCTGTGCAAGGATGACTCTCAACAGTCCATAAAACATTCCACGTTTTTAGTGTCTTCCCAGCAGGGTCATAAGCCTTTTGCGTGTATGACCCGCAAATTAGTAGGTTCTTTTGTTTCGTTTTGTGATCACCAAAATGCTTATATATTGTAGTGTTTGGTAAATACATATTGAATAAATGTGATGCTATGTAAGTTTAAATAATTCTCCTTGACTCTCCCTGTACTCCAGAGATTAGGTGACTTCAGTGTGAAATCTGTTATTTCGCTAATTTAGTGTTTGTGATACTTCAGTAGTCAAGAATCTGAAGATCTGTCCTCTCCATGGGTTGATTTTTAATGGAATGATGTAAATTGTTTTGAAAAAATTATAAATATTTCACTCATTTTTTAAAGTCTGGTAGAGAACTTAAAAGATTTTTTTCTTTCTATTTTTTTCTAAAAGTTAAAAAATTAAGGTAATAAGTTTTCAAAAGTTTTTTTAGAATTCTGAGACATCTCATTACATTCAAGGAAATGTTGAACACCTAGACCTTTGAAAGGGCAGGAAATGTGGCAATATCAGGAACGCTACAATAAGACTGACATTCTTTAGGAAAGTTTTTCTTCACTTTATTACTGAGTGTGGGATGCAGTGGTTTGAAGGACCATTTTCTGAAAGCTCACTGGGGGCTACTGAATTTGATTCTAAATTCTAATGGCCTTCCATGTATGGAGAAAAACAATACTTTTTCCTGGGAGTCAAGGTTCATTACCTCCGGTATTATGAACTGAATTGTTCCCCCTTCCCCAAAGAAAAACTTTTCATTGTTTGAAGTCCTGACCCCTAGGACAGTAACCACAAATGTGACTATATTCAGAGATAGAGTTTTAAAGAGACAATTAAGTTAAAATGAGGTCATTAGGATAAGCCCTTGTACAATATGGGCATATTATAAAGGGAGAAAATTTACACAGAGACACAGAGATAGAAGACCATGTGAAAACACAAGGAGAAGACAGACAATCTACCAGCCAAGGAGAGAGACCTTGGAAGAAACCAACCCCACTGACACCATGATCTTGACATGTAGGCTCCAAAATTGTGAGAAAATAAATGTATGCCACCCAGACTGTGGTACTTCATTATAACAGCCCTAGAAAACTAATAGATCTTCTTTTTAGTTTCTTCCCTTGGTGCAAATGTCCTCAATATTTTTTCTTTGCCTAAAAATGAAAGAGAAGTTTTGTAGAATGTAGTTGTGGGAGTATTACTAACAGAGATTATGTCAATAGGTCCAAGTCAGAGCCTAAAATTGTACATCTCTAGCAAGCACCCCAGTTGATTGTAATCAAGGTGGTCAGTAGCGGCATCAGAAGACCAACATTATGATGTGGCATTCTTTTCTTTGAATTCCATAAAAATTTCAATTATATCCTTTGGTGAGAAATGACTTCTGTGGGGAGTATCCTACAATTTAGATTCAAAAACAGAGTCAAGAACTAAAATTTTTAGTGGAGTTTTTATTTCTCCATGAAATGATATAATCGGTTGCTTTAGAGCAATACTCCCTGTAAAACAAACAAACAAAAAACTAGCAAAGGTACAAAATAAAGTACAAATAACTATTTGAAGGCATTGGCAAACTACCTGAGTAATGAAGATTGAAGATTTGCGGGGCTAGAATGCAGAAAAGAATGGAAGCTCAGATGGATAACCTCAACACCAGGTACTGCTTTTCTTTTGAATGCACTTACTAATTTCTAAAGAGGCAGTTCAGAGGTGGGGAAGCTGAGCAATGCTTTCCACTGACTCATGCAGCCAGGGGACTGGGAGAGAACAAAAATTGGAATTTAGTACCCATCCATGATGAGAGGGCTTGGAAAACACATTTTGCTGGCACCATGAAGGGTTATGCTGTATAACTACAGGTAAACAAAAATAGGCCAGCCCTCAAAAGGACTAAAGCTTAGATTTGGCTCATTTCAATGACTGCCAATATTAATATGAGCTGGGTTTGTTACTGCCTCTAGTAGAATTGCATGCTAACTAAATCCTGATAGGCAGAGCAAGATGGCCAAATAGAAGGCTCCACCAGTTGTCCCCCCACCTACAGGAACACCAGATTTAATCACTACACACACAAAATCGCTTTCATAAGAACCAAAAATAAGGTGAGCACTCACAGTACGTAGTTTTAACTTCATATCACTGAATAAGGTGAGCACTTCACACTACCCAGTTTTACCTAGTTTTAACTTCATATCACTGAAAGAAAGGAAAGACAGTCTTTAATCACTGACACCACTACTCCCCCATCCCCCATGAGCAGCCTTGTGGCATGAAGAGAGAATCTATGTGTTTGGGAGAGGAAGCACACAGCAATTGTGAGACATTGCATTAAACTCAGTGCTACCCTGTCATAGTAGAAAGTGAAACCAGGCTGAACTGGGCTGATGCTCACCCATGTTGGAAATATTTAAACCAGCCCTAGCCAGAGGGGAATTGCCTATCTGGTGGTCAGAACTTGAGTTCTGGCAAGACTCGCTGCCACAGGCTAGAGTGCTCTGGTGCCCTAAATAAACTTGAAAGGCAGTCTAGTATAGGTGAATCCAGGTGCTGAACTGGGCTCAGAACCACTGGACTTGGCGGTGGAGGGGGGCATGTAACTTACGGAGACACCAGCCAGGATAGCTAAGGGAGGGCTTGTGCCACTACCCCCCAAACCCCAGGCGGCACAGCTTGGGGCTCCAAAAACCCCTTCCTTCCACTTGAGGAGAAGGGTGTGGGGGTGTAGTAAGGAGAGGTTTCTCCTGCATGTTGGATACCAGCTCAGCCACAATTGGATAGGGCGCTAGTTAGAGTCATGAACCCTCATTTCCAGGCCCTGGCTCCTGGGTGACATTTCTAGACACAGATCAGAAGGGAATCTGTTGCTTTGAGGGGAAGAGCCCAGTCTTGGCAGGATTCATCACCTACTCACTGAAGAACACTTAGGCCCTGTATAAGCAGCAGTAATATCCATGTAGTATGCTGTGGGCCTGGGGTGAGACTGAGACTTGGTGACTTCAGGTACCAGCGTGGCCACAGGGGAGTAGTGCACCAAATGGGCTCTTGGAGATCTCTGATTTAGGCCTTGGCTCTTGGACAGAATGTCTGGACCTGCCCGTGAAAAGATAGGGAAGAGTGAGAAGAACTACATCTCATCATTTGGGGGCCAGCTCAGCTGCAGTAAAATAGAATTCCAGGTAGACATCTCAGATTTTTGACTCTGGACCCTGGCTTCCAGATAGCACCTCTGGACATGCCCAAGGCTTGGGGGAGCTCACTGCCCTGAAGGGAAGGACACATGCCTGGCTGGCTTTGCCATCACCTGATTTGTAGAGCCCCAGGGACTTGAGTGAACATAGGCAGTAGCCAGGTCGTGGTTACAGTGGACCTTGGATGAGACACAGTGCTGTGCTGCCTTCAGGTCTAACCCAGTGCAGTCCCAGTAGTAGTGGCCACAGGGGTGCTTGTGTCACCTCACCTCCAGGTGGCTCAGAATGGAGAAAGACTCTTTGTGAGAAAATAAGAGAAAAAGATCTATGTCTAGTAATTCAGAGAAGTCTACCAGATCTTTCCCTAGACCACCAAAGTGGTACATCTACAAGTCTGCAAGAACCACAGCATGACTGGGCTTGGGGTGCCCCCTAAGGCAGATATGAATTAGGTCACAACATCCAAGTCCTTTTGAATGTCTGGAAAGCCTTCACAAGGAAAATGGGTAGAAACAAGCCCAGACTATGAAGACTATAATAAATACCTAACTCGTCAATGCCCAGACACAGGTGAGCATCCATAACCATAAAGACCATCCAGGAAAACGTAACCTTGCCAGATGAACTAAATCAGGCACCAGAGATCAATTCTGGAGAAACAGACCTTTTGGATGGTTAATTCGAAATAGCTGTGTTGAGGAAGCTCAAAGAAATTCAAGATCACACAGAGAAGGAATTCAGAATTCTATCAAATTCAACAGAGATTGAAATAATTAAAAGGAATGAAGCAGAAATACTGGAGTTGAGACATGCAGCTGGCACACTGAAGAATGCATCAGAATTTTGTAATAGCAGAATTGATTAAGCAGAAGAAAGTGAGCTTGAAGAGAAGCTCTTTGAAAATACACAGAGGAAGCAAAAGAAAAAAAAAAAAAAACCATGAAGCACACCTACAGGATCTAGAAATAGCCTCAAAAGGGCAAATCTAAGAGTTATTGGCCTTAAAGAGGTGATAGAGAAAAAGATAAGGGTAGAAAGTTTATTCAAAGGGATAGTAGAGAGCTTTTCAAACCTAGAGGAATATATCAATATCCAAGTACAAGTTATAGAAAATCAAGCAGATTTAACCCAAAGAAGACTACTTCAAGGAATTTAATAATCAAACTTCAAAAGATCAGGGGAAAAGAAAACATCCTAAAAGCAGCAAGAGAAAAGAAACAAATAACATTCAATGGCGCTTCAGTACATCTGCCAGCAGACTTTTCAGGAGAGAGTAGCATGACATTGGTAAAGTGCTGAAGGAAAAAATTCTCTTACCTTAGAGTAGTATATCCAGCAAAAATATCCTATAAACACGCAGGAGAAATAAAGACTTTCACAAACAAAAACTGAGGGATTTCATCCACAGTAGACCTGTCCTACAAGAAATGCTAAAGGGAGTTCTTCAGAAAGAAAAGGACATTAATGAGCAATAAGAAATCACGTGAAAGTACAAAATTCACTGGTAATAGCAAGTACACAGAAAAACACAGAATATTATAATACTGTAACTGTGGCATGTAAACCACTCTTAAGTAGAAAGACCAAAAGATGGATCAATCAAGAATAATAACTACAACGATTTTCAAAACATAGTACATTAAGACATAATTAGAAACAACAAAAAGTTTAAAAGTGGGGAGACAAAATTCAGTTGTAGAGTTTTTATTTTCCTTTTTCTTGTTTGTTTATGTTGTTACATAAAATAAACTTAACAGTGTTAAGTTGTTACCAGCTTAAGATAATAGGTTATAAAATAGTATTAATATTTGCAAGCCTCATGGTTATCTCAAATCAAAAACACATAATGGATACACACACACACACACAAAACCAAGAAATTAAATTATACTACTAGAGAAAATCACCTTCACTAAAAGGAAGACAGGAAGGAAGAAAAGAAGGAAGGGAGGACGACAAAACAACCAGAAAACAAATAACATGGAAGGAGTAAGTCCTGACTTATCAATAATAACATTGAATATAAATAAAGTTTCCAATCAAAAGTGGCTAAATGTACTTTTTTAAAAAAAGACACCTTAATCCATTGCCTACAAGAAACTTCACCTATAAAGATACATATATACTGAAAGTAAAGGAATGGAAGAAGATATTCCATAACAATGCAAACCAGAAAAGAGCAGGAGTCACCATACTTCTCTCAGACAATTAGATTTCAAGACAAAAACTATAAGGAGAGACAAAGATTGTCACTATATAATGAAAAACGGGTCAGTTCAGCAAGAGAATATCACAATTTTAAATATATATGTACCTAATGCTGGAGCACCCAGATATATGAAGCGAGTATTAGTAGAGGTAAAGCGAGAGATAGACTCCAATACAGTAATAGCTGGAGACTTCAACACTCCACTGTCAACATTGAACAAAGCATCCAAACAGAAAATCAGCAAAAATGCATCAGATTTAATCTGTACTGTAGACCAAATGGACCAAATAGAATTTACAGAATATTTTATCCAATGGCTGCAGAATACACATTCTTCTCCTTGGCACATATATTATTCTCAAGGATAGACTGTATGTTAGGTCACAAAACAAGTCTTTTTTAAAAAAATGTGTATTTTTGGTTTGGAGGTACATGTGAAGGTTTGTTACATAGATAAACATGTGTCATGGGGGTTGTACATATTATTACATCACCCAGATATTAAGCTCACGATCCAATAGTTCTCTTATCTGTTCCTCTCCCTCCTTCCACCCTCCCCTCTCAAGTAGACCCCAGAGTCTATTGTTTTCTTCTTTTTCTTTGTAAGTTCTTATAATTTAGACAAAACAAGTCTGAAAGCATTTAAAAAATGAAATAACATCAAGCATCTTCTCTGACCATGATGGGCTAGAACTAGAAATTAATAACAACATAAATTTTGGAAACTACACAAATACATGAAAATTAAGCAATATGCTCCAGAATGATCAGTGGGCCAGTGAAAAAATTAGGAAGGAAATTGAAGAAATTAAGAAGGAAACATATGTGCCTACATCAAAAAAGAAAAATTTGAAATAAACAACTTAATGATCCACTTTGAAGAACTAGAAAAGCAACAGCAAACCAAATCCAAAATGAGTAGAAGAAAAATAATAAAGATCAGAGCAAAAATAAATTTGAAAGAAAAAAACACAGAAAATCAATTAAACAAAAAATATTTTTAAAAAGGTAAATAAAATTGGCAAACCTTTAGCTAGACTAACTAAGAAAAAAAGATTCAAATAAATAAAATCAGAGATATAAAAGGAGACACTACAACTGACAACACAGAAATTTAAAGGCTCATTAGTGGCTACTATGAGTAACTTATGCCAATAAATTGGAAAATCTAAAATAAATGGACAAATTCCTAGACACATACAACCTACCAAGATTGAACCATGAGAAAATCCAAAATCTAAAGAGACCAATAACAAGTAAAAAAAAAATTGAAGACATAATAAAAAGTGTCCCAGCAAAGAAAAGCCTGTGGGATTCAATGGCTTTCCTGCTGAATCCTTCAAAACATTTAAAGAACTATCAATCCTACTTAAACTATTCCAAAAAATACAGGAGGAGGGAATACTTCCAAACTTATTCTACAAGGTCAGTAATAACCCTGATACCAACAAAAGACAATGACATCAAAAAAGACAACCATAGGCCAATATCACTGATGAATATTGATGCAAAAATCCTCAATAAAATACTAGCAAACTAAATTTAACCACATATTAAATAGATCATTCATTATGTCCAGATCGGATTTATCCCAGGGATGCAAGGATGGCTCAACACATGCAAATCAATTAATGTCATACATCATATCAACAGAATGGAAAACAAAAACTATATGATCATTTCAATAGATGTGGAAAAAGCATTTGATAAACTTCAACATCTCTTCATGATTTAAAAAAATTCTCAAACAACTGGCTATAGAAGGAACATACCTCAACATAATAAAAGGCATATATGACAGACTCATAGCTATTATCATATTGAATGGGTGAAAATGAAAAACCTATCCTCTAAGATTGGGAACAAGATGAGGATGCCCACTTTCACCACTGTTATTACTCATAGTACTGGAAGTCCTAGCTAGAACAATCAGACAAAGGAATGAAATAAAGGACACCAAAATTCGAAAAGAAGAAGTCAGATTATTCTTTTTTGAAAATAATATGATCTTATATTTAGGAAATCCTGAAGACTACACCAAAAAACTATTAGAACTGATAAATTCAGTAAAGTTGCAGGATACAAAATCAACAAAAATCAGTGGCATTTCTATATGCCAGCAGCAAACAATCTGAAAAAAAATTCAAGAAAATAATCTCATTTACAATAGCTACAAATAAAATAAAATACCTAGGAATTAACCAAAGTAATGAAACATTTCTACAATGAAAACTATAAAACATTATGCAAGAAATTGAAGAGGATGCATGAAAATGGAAAGATACTCCATGTTGATGGATTGGAAGAATCAGTATTGTTAAATATTCATATTACCCAAAGCAATCTACAGATTTAAAGCAATCCCTATCAAAATACCAATGATGTTATTCACAGAAATAGAAAAAAAAATCATAATATCTATATGGAGTCACAAAAGACCCAGAATAGCCCAAGCTATCCTGAGCAAAAAGAACAAAACTGGAGCAATCACATTACCTGACTTAAATTATATTACAGAGCTATAGTAACCAAACAGCATGGAACTGGCCTGAAAACAGACACATAAACCAATGCAACATAAGAGAGAACCCAGAGACAAATCTATACATCTACAGTGAACTCATTTTTGATAAAGGTGCTAAGAACATTCATTGAGAAAAGGACAGTCTCTTCAATAAATGGTGCTGAGAAAACTGGGTATCTGTACAAAGAATAATGAAACTAGACCTCTATCTGTCACCATATATAAAAATCAAAATGGATTAAAGACTTAAATCTAAGATCTCAAACTACATAATTACCATAAGAAAACATGAGGGAAACTCTCCAAAACATTGGTCTGGGCAAAACTTCTTGAGAAATACCCCATAAGCACAGCAACCAAAGCAAAAATATACAAATATGATCACGTAAAGTTAAAATTCTTCTGCACAGCAAAGGATATAATCAACAAAGTGAAGAGACAACCTACGAAATGGAAGAAAATACTTGCAAACTACCCCTCTGAAAAGGGATTAACAGCCAGAATCCATAAGAAGCTCAAACAACTCTTTAGGAAAAAAGTCTAATAATCCAATCAAAAAATGGGCAAAAGATTTGAATAGACATTGCTCAAAAGAAGACATGGAAATAACAAATATAAAAACGTGCTCAACATCGTTGATCATCAGTTAAAGTACAAATCAAAACTACAATGAGAGATATCTTCTCACCTCAGTTAAAATGGCTTATATCAAAAAATCAGACAATAACAAAAGTTAGCGAGGATGTGGAGAAAAGGGAAACCTGTACACTGTTGATAGGAATGTAAATTAGTACAACTACTATGGAAAACAGTTTGGAGATACCTCAAACAACTAGAAATAGAGCTACCATACAATCCAGCAACCCCACTGCTGGGTATAACCCAAAAGAAAAGAAATCACATATTGAAGAGGTATCTGCACTCTAATGTTTATGGCAGCATTATTCATAATAGCTAAGATTTGGAATCAACCTAAATGTTCATCAACAGATGAATGGATAAAGAAAATGTGGTACATATACCTAAAGGAGTATTATTTGGCCACTTAAAAAGAATGAGATCCTGTTGTTTGCAACAACATGTACGGAACTGCAGGTCATTATGCTAAATGAAATAAACCAGTTGCAGAAAGAAAAACTTCACATATTCTCACTTGTTTGTGGAAGACAAAAATGTAAAAAAAATTGAACTCGGCTGGGTGCAGTGGCTCACGCCTGTAATCCCAGCACTTTGGGAGGCCGAGGCAGGCGGATTGCCTGAGGTCAGGAGTTTGAGACCAGTCTGGCCAACATGGTGAAACCCTGTCTCTACTAAAAATACAAAAAAATTAGCCAGACGTAGTGGCATGCATCTGTAATCCCAGCTACCTGGGAGGCTGAGGCAGGGGGATTGCTTGAACCAGGTGGAGGTTGCAGTGAGTCGAGATTGCGCCATTGCACTCCAGCCTGGGAGATAAAGCAGGACTCTGTCTCAAAAAAATAAAATAAAATAAAATAAAATAAAAAATTGAACTCATGGAGATACAGTAGACGGATGGTTGCCAAATGTTGGGAAGGATATTAAGGTGTGGGGGTGGTGAAGTACAGAGGGTTAATGTGTACAAAAAAATAGAATAAATAAGACCTAGTATTTGCTACCACAACGGGGTGACTACAGTCAAAAATAATTTAATCGTATATTTTAAAATAATTAAAAGTGTATAATTGGATTGTTTGTAACACAAAGGATAAATGCTTGAGATGATGGATAAGCCATTTACCCTGATGTGATTATGATACGTTGCATGCCTGTTGTCAAAAGATCTCACATAACCCATAAACATATACACCTACTATGTAGCCACAAAAATTAAAATGTAAAAAATATAAATAAAACCATATCCTCTGTGGGCAAAGACACGTCATCCAGACCCCAGTATGGTCTCTTCAAACCCTACACATTCAAGCAAAACAGACAACAAACACTAGTGTAAGAGAAGGCATGACTTTGAATTAAAAATGACAGTCATTTATAAAAAGATACATTGGCGATCCAGATCAAAAGCCGACTTTAAAATACGTGTGATAAATAGGTTCAAAAAACTAAATGGCCAGAGAAAAATTTATCAGATCACTGTAAAATAAAGAATCACTTAAGAACTGAAAATTACGGTTACTTAAAAACATAGTGAATGGATTTCATTGTAGAGTAGACACCATTGCAGTGAGCAGTAGTGGATTACAAGACAGTTGAGAATAAATGTTCTGATTGAAACAAAAACAGACACAATAAGTTTTTTTTAAATACAGGAAAGGTTATAAAAACATGGAATTTAATTTAAAAAGACAAACATACATTTAATTGGAATACCAAAAGAGGAAGAGAGGCGAGAGTAGATGAAAAACAATACTTGAAGAAGTAATTGCTAAGAATCTTTTAAAACTAATGACAGCGATCAAGACAGATTTGAAAGACACTACAAACACTAAGCATATATAGAAAGAAAATCACCTCCAGGCACAACATAAACTGCAGTGAACAACAAAAGTGAGAAAATCTTAAAAGCAATCAGAGAACAAAAGGCAAATCTTAGAAGCCAAATAAGACAGGTAGCTGATTTCTTACAATAAATTCTAGAAGACAGAATGATATATTCAGACTGCTAAAAAAAATTAAGTACATAATTTAATATACAGAAAATATTCTTTGAAAAGGTGGTGAAATGAAAGCCAATTTTAGACAAAAATATCTGAAAAAGATTTTGTCATCAGAAGATTCACACCAAAGGAAGTATTAAAGGATATTAACCTTCAGAGTGCAGGAAAGTGATCTTAAATGACAGAGATGCAAGGAAGAATGAAGGGCAAAATAAAAAGTCTATGGAGAAGAAACATCTCTGGAATGATAGAGTAAGGACCTCTGAAAATCTGTTTTTTCGTAAAAACACTGGAAAAATTATCAAAATCAACTTTTTCAGAACTCTGGAAATTAACCAAAGGCTTGTGAAAATCTGATGAATGTTTATTCGAGAAAAATTATTGAATCTAAGTAAGAAGAGCAAGCTTTGTGGGATTTTAATTTGCCCTATTTGCAGTCCCCTCTCCCAACTATATGATAGCTCTGAAAACCATGGAGATAAAGAAGCTTTCAGTCTAGCAACCACTGATGGAGTCAAAATGGATTTAGTGTTTCCCCAAAAGCTTCATCTCCAGATAATTGTTACTTTTTGACTTGTCTGTCAGTTCCCAAGGAAAGTCCAATTCACTGTGTTTATCTCTATTGAATTGACTCAGAACCTGTTCAGTGGGAAAGGTCTGTTACAGTAGGTAGCTAGTTCGGTATGAGTGGGGCAGGAGAGGACTCCCCTCACCCACACCACCATGAAAGTCAGAGGACCATCAAGAGATGGTCAGGCAATTGTTACACTGCCTCTCTAAAATAATAATTGGTCACAGTCAGCGTCAGAGAAAAGCAGTTTCCCAATAGATAAAAACATCTGAAATTGGTAATTGGTAGCTTTCAGAAATTGGGCAAGTAGGCTTGAGCATGCACATTAAGAGGTATGACATTCTCTTCTAGGAACATTCCACCAGAAAACGGAACACAGTCTTAGAGGCGCATGCATACCACGCCAGTGAACACACTGCGCATGCTCGCCTCCCAGGCGCAAGCCGGAAACCGTGCTTGCAGGCAGCTTGCCCCAGCGGAAAAGTCAAGGGAAAGCCGGTGCAACACACCGGAAGTAGGTCACCATGTATAATCTTAGGTTCAAGGTCAGACAGGGCACTTGACCACCAAGATGCCTGCTAGGACCTCTTCCAAGTGTACTTTTTTTTTCTTTCTTGCTCTAAAGCTTTTTCATAAACTTCCACTCCTGCTCTAAAACTTGCCTTGGTGTCTTTTTTCTGCCTTATGCCCCTCAGTGAAATTCTTTGTTCTGAGAAGGCAAGAATTGAGGTTGCTGCAGACTCATACGTATTCGCCACTGTTAACCCGGATAACTTCCACCGCTAACACTATGTCCAGAGCATTTGTGAAAACCAACAAACAAAAAACAAAACAAAAACAGCAGCAGTTATTTCACACCTAGCCGACTGAGCTGGCAATACTAGTTAGGGCAAATAAGAGACTGGCCGGAAAACATCGAAAGAAAATTTTAAGGGGAGTTTTTGTTTCTGAAGATGGTATAATCAGTTATTTCAGAGTAGTATTCTCTGTAAAAAAAAAAAAAACAACAACAACAAAGACACAGATGTACAAAATAAAGTGCATTTATCAATTTGAAGGCATTAGAAAACTACCTAATTGGAGAATGAGATGTCCTTATGGGGTTTATCAAAACCTCTGATATATACCGGAGGATCTACAAGGCCATATACATGGGTATGTCTGTGGCATGACCAGGACAGACCTAAGCCCTTACTCGCTCACAGAAAGGAACGCAAGCAGAGTGTGGTGGCCTTGTTGGGTTGAGAAGACAGAGATTAGAGCATAGAAGCTGAAGGGCTGGATATTGTGCTGAAGAAAACTCGAGAGGAGGGAGCCATTTATCATCTGTTCAGGAGTTGCAGATGTGGAGATGGAGTTTTTTCTCTGGCTTCTTCCCTTTCAGGTTTTTTTTTTCCTCCTACTTCAGTGGTATTTTTCTCGCATCAGTTTTTTGTTTCCTCCAGGCAGAAACACAGTGGGGTTTTTTTCACAATTACTTGCCACACTGCTGGGTGGCCTCAAAGAC
This sequence comes from Theropithecus gelada, assembly GCF_003255815.1. Classification (NCBI taxonomy): domain Eukaryota; kingdom Metazoa; phylum Chordata; class Mammalia; order Primates; family Cercopithecidae; genus Theropithecus; species Theropithecus gelada. The sequence continues at coordinate 22,204 of NW_020257844.1, forward strand.
TAATTAACCCTAGCCTAAAAAGCCATGGAAATAGATGTTTAATTTATACCACTCCACTATCCTGCCTGGAGGGTGTGTTCCTCATCTGAGCCTGTCTGCTTTCATTCCTTCTTCAGTGCCTTTTGGTATTATGTCTAAATTTTACAGTTGCTTCCTGATAAGTGAGTGCTCTGATAGAATGTCACTCCATCATCAGTAGAATCTTTCTGACTGATTAATCTCTAGAGTTCTGAAAAAAATTGATACGGATAAATCCTGTTAGAAACTTAATTTTTAAATAAGTAACATCTATTCTACAATATTTACTTTGAATCTAAAGGCGATGATAAGTTTGATGTAAACATGAACCAATAGAATATAAGATAGACTGGGTGCAGTGGTCTGTGCCCATAATCCCGAAGCTTTGGAAGGCCAAGGTGGGAGAATCGCTTGAGGCCAAGAGTTCAAGACCATCCTGGGCAACATAGTGAGAACTAGTCTCTCAAAAACAACAACAACAAAATTGAATGTAAGACACGTCAAATATGCTCCCATCTCTAGTTGGCATGTAATGCCTAGCCTGCCGTTCACTAGACAAGAACAACATTATAGTCTCTGCCTCTTTCTGGAGTACATTGATCTTGCTGGAAATAGTTAAGTGAAGTTACTGAGACCACCTAACACAGGATGGGATAGAGAATTCTTGTGAACAAAGAGTCAGCTGGGAATAAACAACCTAAGGAAACAGAATGACCAAATAATAGCATAAGGTAGTACATCCCATCCTTATCAGCTGTCATAGCTTGTTTGCTTAATTGATTGATTACTCAGCTTGTTGAATGAAAATAAATATATTTTATAACAAAAGATTGTGTTTTTGGTCATCTCTTTTAATTGACATCCTCAACCAAGTCTTAACTGTAGCCCGAGGTAGAATCTAACTTAAGAATGTATGCTTACATTTAATAACTGGCCACTGCCTCAAATACAGTAGTATTGCAACACATGTACTCTAGCCATCCAGTATTTTAGTTCCCTTATTTTTTTAAACATCCAAAATTAGATATTACTCTTATTAACTTATACAAACAACTTGTTTTATATTTATATATGTATTTTATTTTACTTCAGACAGGGTCCTACTCTCTCACTCAGGCTGGAGTGAACTGGTATGTTCACTGGTGTGTTCACGGCTCACTGCAGCCTTGACTTCCTTTGGCTCAGGTGATCTTCCCACCTCAGCCTCCCTAGTAGCTGGGACTATAGGCGCACGCCACCATGCCTGGCTAATTTTTAAAGCATTTTTTTGTCAAGATGGGATTTCGCCATGTTGCCCAGGCTGGTCTGAAAACTGCTGGACTGAAGCAGTCTTCCTGCCTTGGCCTCCCAAAGTGCTGGAATTACAGGTATGAATCACAGTGCCTGGCCCATTTATTATTTTATTTGTTCAGTATTTCTTATGTCCCAGCTGTCTTCCTGTAATCAACTTTCTTTTCTGATGTACCTCTGAAGTTCATTTAGTTGAGATGATAAACTTTCAAAGGTTTGGTTTCTGAAAATGCCTTTACTTTGCTCTTGTTCTAGAAATAGAGTTTGGCTATATACACAATTCTTGGGATATATATTTTCTCTCAACACTTTAAGTACTTTCCACTTTCCTCTTGCTGCCTTTGTTCCTCTTGAAATTTCTTTCTTTTTTTTTTTTTTTTGAATCAGGGTGTTGCCAATGGTGTGATCTTGGCTCACTGCAACCTCTGCCTCTGGGGTTCAAGTGATTGTCCCGCCTCAGCCTCCCAAGTAGCTGGGACATAGTAGGCCCGCCACCATACTTGGCTAAATTCTGTCATCTATCTGTCAATCATTAATCCATCATTAATTACTTATCATGCCTTTGTAGATGATCTGTCTTTTCTAATGATTTGAGGATCCTCTTTACAGTAGCTCCTTGTTATCCATGGTGGGGATATGTTCCAAGACCCTAAGTGAATGCCTTAAACTGCGGATAGCACTGCACTCAGTTGCTGTCCATCAGAACACACTTCCAGTCATCTCTTCTTCTACCCACAAATTTAATTCCTTTGTCCATAACTAAATGCTTATCATGCAGTGTGATTGTGGTTTTTTGTTAGAGATGTGACAGTAAAAATAGTATGACTTTTCTTTCTTCACAATTCACAGATAAAAGATTCTTTCTTACCCAGACATGTTAGAGCCCGCAACATACAATTTCTTTTTCCTTTACATTAAAAACTTTCAATTTTCACTTGAAGGAAGCACTTGCAGCTTCTCTTTGCATATCTAAAATGCCAGCATCATTAATCTATTTTTTGGGGGGATGGGATGGAGTCTGGCTCTGTCGCCCAGGCTGGAGTGCAGTGGCGAGATCTCGAGATCTCGGCTCACTGCAAGCTCCGCCTCCCGGGTTCACGCCATTCTCCTGCCTCAGCCTCCCGAGGAGCTGGGACTACAGGCGCCCAACACCGTGCGTGGCTAATTTTTTTTTTTTTTTTTTTTTTGAGACGGGGTTTCACCGTGGTCTGAATCTCCTGACCTCGTCATCTGCCCGCCTCAGCCTCCCAAAGTGCTGGGATTACAGGCGTGAGCCACCGCGCCCGGCCCAGCATCACTAATTTTACACTGTTGAGCCAAATAAGGTAACTTGAACACAAGCACTGGGATACCGCGACAGTCAGTCTGATAACCAGGATGGCTGCTGATTGACTAATAGGTGGGGATGCAGTAAAGTTACCCTGGACAAAAGGATGATTCGTGTTCTGCGTGAGACAGAGGCAGATGTTATGAATTTCATCATGCTACTCAGAAGGGTACACAGTTGGAAACTTATGAATTAGTTCTGACATTCTCCATTTAATATTTTCAGACTGTTGTTGGCTGTGGGTAACTGAAACTGTGGAAAGTAAAGCTCTGGATAAGGGACAACTATTATATTTCTTCAATGTTTCCATTTTACCAAAATGTTTCTAGATATGTGTTTTCTTTGTGTTTGTCCTGTTTGGATATATTTACAGATAGCTTTACTCCATGTAATTATTGACGGATTCAGTTTTATAAAATTGTTAGAATCAAAATGAAGTCTCTGGTGTTAAAAACTCCGACAAATAGAGCCAGGGAAGGCCATGAAGTGAGTGTTCTTTTGTTTCGTTTGTTTGTTTTTGTTTTTGTTTTTGTTTTTGTTTTGAGACAGAGTCTGGCTCTGTCGCCCAGGCTGGAGTGCAGTGGCGCCATCTCGGCTCACTGCAAGCTCCGCCTCCCAGGTTCCCGCCATTCTCCTGCCTCAGCCTCCCGAGTAGCTGGGACTACAGGCGCCGCCACCGCACCCGGCTAATTTTTGGTATTTTTAGTACAGACGGGGTTTCACCGTGTTACCCAGGATGGTCTCGATCTCCTGACCTCGTGATCCTCCCGCCTCGGCCTCCCAAAGTGCTGGGATTACAGGTGTGAGCCACCGCGCCCGGCCGAAGTGAGTGTTCTTATGCACAAATGCCTAATAACAAGGACTATCACAAAAGACAAGCCAAAATCTTGAGCCCAGTGTCTTGAGCAGTAATATAAGGTATCTCTAAAATGCTTCCCCACTTGCCTTGGCTAGTCAAGCAAACCAAACTTGCAAACAAAATAACCATTTGTTACTAAAAAGTTCAAGGCTATATGCAGACTTTCTGTTTATTATACAATCCAGCCAATCTTAGCTAAAATGTAAAAATTTGAATATTTAACTCTAAACTTTTTTAAAACTGTAAACAGAAAAAGGGGTAAAAGAAGCTTATTTCAAACTGCTGTACTTCATTCAAAATTTTGGTCCACAGCTTTCAGCAGATTACCTATTGGAACAAATAAAATTTTGTCATGTGAACGAGTCTCATTTTGTCAAAAATTTAACTTGGATCCAAGTGTCCTTTTACAAACTAGTGAGGTTGTATTACCAGGTTATATTGTCTCATCACTAAAATTCTACAATGAAAGCTATCTTTATTTGTGTGTGTATTTATGGGTGTGTTTATACATGTTTTAAGTTGTGTCTACAAGGTAAATAAGTAGTTGTTAACCAGAATGCCTTTTAGTTCCTGTGACTTAATAAATCTTTGATAATAATCTGGTTTTAAATTTGATAATAAAATAAAAATAGAAATGCCTTCAAAATTGTCAGCATACATTTTTGCCTGTTTTTTATGGCCAGTTTTATATTTGTCTCTGCTAGACATAAATGATTTAACTGGTTTAACTATAAACCTAGCCTACAAACAGAATAATTTTTGTGTAATAATATTAATATTGCTTGTTTAATTACAACAACTGTGTCTTCTGAGTTATTGACAAAGTACCCATATATTTAAGTTTCTTACTTAGGTAAGCGCTTGATATTCACAGGCTGTCAAAGTGCTTAAAATTATGATTAATTTTGTCTAATATCTCAGTTTTTATAAGTAATCTAGGTATGGTTAATAAAAACAAAAAATTAGACACATGTAAATTGGTTAAACATTTATAAATGACTTTTTATGTAATTAAATATCTTAAATTTATGTTAAATTAAATGTTACTCGTTAAATGTCTGAGTCATTTTCAAATCAATAAAATATTAAAATATAAATTACTGAACATAAATATAACTATGTCCTTGGCTTCTTAAATGTCATAAAAGGCTATATTTGGGTCAATTAACATGAAGAGTATGTTATAATAAGCATGTTTCTAAAGTTATAAAGTGGTTCTTGTATATAAAATATTGACATGTAATAAGCAATTCAAATTTCTTTGTTCTTATGTTTTTACTAAAATTAGTATTACTGAGAATTAAAAACTATAATTAATATATAATTCCGTATTCGAAATGTAACAAAAACTAAAATATGTTTTTGTTTAAAAAATTATAAGACAAATATGTGTTTTTTATTGAAAAATAATTATATCTAAATTCAGCAGTTGCTAAAGGTTGTTGCAAACTATGGAATTAGAAAAAATAAAACAATAAAAATCCAGTAAGTAAATGAGAGAGATGTTTAAATAGCTATACATAAAAAGACTTATTTTTGATAAAGAATAAAAGAGGTTGAAAATTTTTGCATGAAAAAGTATCTTCTATGATAAATTTGTCCCCAAGTAAAACGACTGGTTATTTGAAAAAAATAAAATACAGGACACAACAAAAGGTCTAAGCATGCTGTGAAATGTCTCAGTAATAAAAAAGTTTGTGAAAAATAAATTTGTAAAGGAAATTTTGCATGTGATCACTTTGACCATAATTTGAAAAATTATTTGTCTTTCTAAGGATTAAGCTTTGGTAAAAGTATATGCTGATTTAAAACTAAACATTTGGTCTCTATGTTAGAACAACAAAGATTTCATAAAGTATTTGTTTGTAATAAAATTTACAAAAGGTTTTGATTTGATTTGAAATCTGTTTCTTTAAATTTTCTTTTTTTTTTTTCAGATGGCGTTTTGCTTTTGTTACCGAGACTGGAGTGCAATGGCACGATCTTGGCTCACTGCAACCTTTGCCTCCCAGGTTCAAGCGATTTTCCTGCCTCAGCCTCCCAGGTAGCTGGGATTACAGGTGTGTGCCACCAAGCCCAGATAACTTTCGTAATTTTAGTAGAGATGGAGTTTCACCATGTTGGTCAGGCTGGTGTCGAATTCCTGACCTCCAGTGATCTGCCTCGGCATCCAAAGTGGGATTACAGGCGTGAGCCACTGTGCCAGGCCTGTTTTTTAAAAATTTTCAAGCATCCCCTGAATGGCAGCTTTACACATTAGAGAAATGTTTTCCCTAAGTAAAATTTAATTCTGCATATTTAACTTTTCTTGTCTGAATCATTCCTTTTTTTTTTTTTTTGTACTTTTATTTTTTTATTATACTTTTAAGTTCTAGGGTACGTGTGCACAACGTACAGGTTTGTTACATAGGTATACATGTACGTTGTTGGCTTGCTGCACCCATCAACTCCTCATTTACATTAGGTATTTCTCCTAATGCTATCCCTCTCCCAGCCCCCTACCACCCCCACAACAGGCCCTGGTGTGTTATATTCCCTGCCCTGTGTCCATGTGTTCTCATTGTTCAATTCCCACCTATAAGTGAGAACGTGTGGTGTTTGGTTTTTTTGTCCTTACGATAGTTTACTGAGAATGACGGTTTCCAACTTCATCTATATCCCTGCAAAGGACATGAACTCATTCTTTTTATGGCTGTATAGTATTCCATGGTGTATATGTGCCACATTTTCTTAATCCAGCCTATCATTGATGGACATTTGGGTTGGTTCCAAGTCTTTGTTATTGTGAATAGTGCTGCAATAAACATACGTGTGCATATGTCTTTATAGCAGCATGATTTATAATCCTTTGGATATATACCCAGTAATGGGATGGCTGGGTCAAATGGTATTTCTAGTTCTAGATCCTTGAGGAAATGCCACACTGTCTTCCACAATGGTTGAACTGATTTACACTCCCACCAACAGTGTAAAAGTATTCCTATTTCTCCACATCCTCTCCAGCATCTGTTGTTACCTGACCGTGCGTCTGTGATACTGGTATTGGTTAGTTTTGTCGTGAGTATTGAGGACAGGGCATATAAGACTAGGAAGCTGATTAAAGATATGGCTATAAAAGCATGGTCATGAAAAGTGATTAGTTCTTCTATAACAGGGGATGTGGCGTCTTGTAGACCTAGTTGAACTGGGTGAGCCATATAAGATATATAGGGTTTGACCTATAATTTAGCTTTGACAAAGCTATGAAATGATTTTTCTAATACCTTGTTGAAAAAGTTATAGGGGCTATAGGATTGGCTTGAAACCAGTTTTAGGGGGTTCGACTCTCTCCTTTTTCGTTTAGTTTGATATAGGTTGGTTCTTCAAATGTGTGGTGGGGTGGAGGGCAGCCATTTGATCATTCTAGGCTAGTGGGGGGTTGTTCGATTAGTAGTACTTTACGTTTTGAGGCAAAGGCTTCTCAGATCATGTAGATTATTAAGATTACTGCTACTAGTGAGATAAAGGAGCCTATAGATGACAGGATATTTCATGTAGTGTAGGCATCGGGATAGTCAGAGTAGCGTCGGGGTATTCCGGACAGGCCAAGGAAGTGTTGTGGAAAAAAGGTTAAATTTACGCCTACAAATATGATGATAAAATGAGCTTTGGCGCAGGTTTGGTCTAATGTATAGCCTGAAAATAAGGGGAATCAATGAATAAAGCCCCCTATAATGGCGAAGACGGCTCCTATTGATAAAACATAGTGAAAGTGAGTGACAATGTAGTATGTGTCGTGTACTACAATATCTAGGGATGAGTTTGCTAAGATAATACCGGTTAAGCCCCCTACGGTAAATAGAAAGATAAAGCCTAGGGCTCAAAGTATTGCAGGGGATCATTTAATGTTGCCTCCATGAAGTGTAGCAAGTCAGCTAAAGACTTTTACACCGGTAGGGATTGCAATGATCATAGTGGCGGAAGTGAAATAGGCCCGTGTATCTACATCTATGCCAACTGTAAATATATGATGAGCTCATACAATGAAGCCTAAAAATCCAATTGATACTATGGCCCAAACTATACCCATGTACCCAAACGGTTCTTTTTTTCCAGAGTAGTGAGTTACAATATGGGAAATTATTCCAAATCCGGGGAGAATAAGGATATAGACTTTGGGGTGACCAAAGAATCAAAATAAGTGCTGGTATAGGATAGGGTCTCCTCCCCCAGCAGGGTCAAAGAAAGTAGTGTTGAGGTTGAGATCTGTTACTAGCATGGTGATGCCGGCGGCTAAGACTGGTAGAGAGAGGAGTAGAAGGATTGCTGTGATTAAGATTGATCAGACGAATAAGGGGGTTTGATATTGGGATATTGCTGGGGGTTTTATGTTGATGATGGTGGTAATGAAGTTGATGGCTCCTAAGATAGAGGAAATGCCTGCTAGATGAAGGGGAAAGATGGTTAGATCTACAGAGGCCCCTGGATGGGAGAAGTTTCCTGCTAGAGGGGGGTATGCCGTTCAACCTGTTCCGGCGCCGGCCTCTACTATGGCTGATGCTATTAGTAGTAGAAAGGAGGGGGGAAGGAGTCAGAAGCTTATATTATTTAGACGAGGAAATGCTATGTCAGGAGCGCCGATTATTAGGGGTACTAGTCAATTCCCGAAGCCTCCGATTATAATGGGTATAACGATGAAGAAAATTATGATGAATGCGTGGGCCGTCACAATGACGTTGTAAACATGGTCGTTACCTAGTAAACTGCCGGGTTGACCTAGTTCAGCTCGAATGAGAAGACTTAGAGCTGTACCTATGACCCCAGCTCATGCACCAAATAGTAGGTATAGAGTCCCAATGTCTTTATGGTTTGTTGAAAAGAGTCAACGGTTGATGAGCATGGGTAGGGATAGAGAGAAGGGTAAAATGGCTGAGTAAGCATTAGTCTGTAAATCTAAAAACAGGGGTCTAGTCCTCTTTTTACCAGCCCCGAAGTGATTTTCATATTGAATTGCAAGTTCAAAGGAGCAGTTTTAAAGTTCTGCCGGGGCTTCTCCCGCCTTTTTTCCCTGCGGCGTGAGAAGTGGATCAAAGCCAGTTGATTAGGGTATTTAGCTGTTAACTAAATTTTTGTGGGTTTGAGTCCCATTGATCTAGTGAGGGCTTAGCTTAATTAAAGTGATTGATTTGCGTTCAATTGATGCAGAGTAGGTGTTTGCAGTCCTTATGTGTTTCAGAAATTAAGTATTTTTACTTACTAAGGGCTTTGAAGGCTCTTGGTCTTGTTTAACCTAAATTTCTAGTGGATAGCCAAAATTAAGGGGGAGATTGGTAGTAAAAGAGTAGAGGCAATGATGAGTGGGGGAATAAGGAGTGTGGGTTTTGTGTTTTCGAATTGTCATGTTATTTTTGTGTTGTTAGATGTAGGAAATAGTGTTAGGGAGATGGTATAGATTAGGCGCATATAGAAGTATAGGTTAAGCAGAGTTATGATAATTATGATAGAGGGGATGAGAAAGTTATTGTTTATTGTGAGTTCTTGAATGGTAATTCATTTAGGTAGGAAGCCAGTCAGAGGGGGTAAGCCTCCTAGGGATAGGAGAGTGGATGCTATTAGTGGTACTAGACAGGTTGATTTGTTTCAGGTGTGGGATAGCATGAGGGTTGTGGTGTTTGAATTTAGGTTGAGGGTCAGGAATATGGTGGTTGTTAGGGTGATACATATAATTAAGTAAAGAATTGTGATAGTTGGGTTATATACTAGTGTTATTATTATTCAGCCTATATGGGTGATTGAAGAGTATCCTAGGATTTTGCGTAATTGTGTTTGGTTGAGACCTCCTCAACTGCCTACTATAATAGATAGGGTAGAGAGAGTTAGAAGGATGTGGGTGTTGATTGATGGGTGAATTTGGTATATGATTGAGATGGGGGCTAGTTTTTGTCATGTAAGGAGGAGTAGGCCGGAAGTTAGGGGTGTTCCTTGGGTAACTTCTGGGACTCAAAAGTGGAAGGGGGCTATTCCTAGTTTTATGGCAAGGGCGGTTGTTATTATTAGGGATGAGGGTTGGTTAGTGTAGCTTGTTGTTGTTCAGTGTCCTGATAGTAGGTTGTTGGAGATAATTGCTATTATGAGGATCATAGATGCGGTAGATTGTGTCAGGAAATATTTAGTAGCAGCTTCTGTGGAGCGGGGGTTTGTTTTTTTAATTAGAATTGGGATAAAGGCTAATAAGTTTATTTCTAGACCTGTTCAGGCGAGAAATCAGTGTGAGCTTAGTGTTGTGATGAGTGTGCCTGTGATTATTGTGGTGTAGATGATAAGTTGAGCTAGTGGGTTGATTAGTACGGGAAGGGTGTGACCAACATTTTCGGGGTATGGGCCCGATAGCTTATTTAGCTGACCTTACTTTAGGATAGGATGTGTGAGGTAGCACGGAGAAGTTTGGGTTCTCAGGGGTAGGTTCGATACCTACAATCCTAGAAATAAGAGGGTTGGGGCCTCTATTATTTACTCTATCAAAGTAACTCTTTTGTCAGACATATTTCTAGGTTTGAGGGGGGATGCTGGAGATTGTGATAGGTATTGAGGTGTTTCATATGAGTAGTGCTAGTGTGAGTGGGAGAAAGTTTTTTCATAGTAAGTGTATGAGTTGATCGTAACGGAATCGAGGATACGCTGCTCGGATTCATAGGAAAAGGGAAGTTAGGAGGAGTGTTTTGATGGTAAAGCATGTTGTGAATAGTTCCGGTGAGTGGATGGGGTAGAATGTGCCTAGGAAAATTGTGGTTGTTAGGGCGTTTATTATGATGATGTTTATGTATTCAGCTATGAAGAATAGGGCAAATGGACCTGCAGCGTATTCAATGTTAAAACCTGATACTAGTTCTGATTCACCTTCTATGAGGTCGAAGGGGGTTCGATTTGTTTCTGCTAGTGTGGAGGTAAATCATATTATAGCTAAGGGCCATGATGGTAGGAGAAGTCAGAGGTGTTCTTGTGTTGTGATGAGTATGTTGAGGTTGAATGAGCCACTTATTAGTAGGACTGATAGTAAGATAATGGCGAGGGTAACCTCATATGAAATTGTTTGAGCGACGGCTCGTAGAGCTCCGATTAGGGCATAGTTTGAATTTGATGCTCATCCTGACCATAGGATAGAGTGGACGGTTAGGCTGGATGTGGCTAGGATGAATAGGAGTTCTAGGTTGAAGTTGATTAGGGCGTTAGGTATGGGGAGGGGAGTTCATAGGAGGAGAGCAATGGAGAAGGCTAGAGCGGGTGCGGTAATATAGAGAGTGGTGGTAGATATTGAGGGTTTTAGAGGTTCTTTAGTGAAAAGTTTTATTGCATCGGCAAAGGGTTGTAATAGTCCGTAGGGGCCTACAACATTGGGCCCCTTTCGTAGTTGTATATAGCCTAGTAGTTTTCGTTCAACGAGTGTAAGGAATGCCATGGCAGCTAGTGTGGGCATAATGAGGAGCAGAAAGTTTATTGTAGTCATGGTGTTAAGAAGAGGAGTTGAACCTCTGGTTGTAAAGTTTTAAGTTTTATGCAATTGCCGGGCTCTGCCATCTTAACAAACCCTGTTTTTGGGTGGAGTATGTAATATTTTGCTAAATTAAGATTAGGTCATTTATGTAATGAAGGCGCTTTGTGAAGTGGGCCTTATTTCTCTTGTCCTTTCGTACAGGGAGAAATGTGGAATAGATAGAAACCGACCTGGATTGCTCCGGTCTGAACTCAGATCACGTAGGACTTTAATCGTTGAACAAACGAACCCTTGATAGCTGCTGCACCATTAGGATGTCCTGATCCAACATCGAGGTCGTAAACTCTATTGTCGATATGGACTCTAGAATAGAATTGCGCTGTTATCCCTAGGGTAACTTGTTCCGTTGATCAAATTATTGGATCAATTGTAAATGTTAGTTCACTTTGACTTGTAAGGTCTTAGTATGGATTATTCGGAGGTTTGGTTGTGCTCCGAGGTCACCCCAACCAAATTTTTAATGCAGGTGTTGTGGTTTAAAGGTCCGTGGGTTTATATAGTCCTTGATTGCATTAATAAATTGAAGCTCCATAGGGTCTTCTCGTCTTATTATTTTATGTCTGTCTCTTCACGGACAGGTCAATTTCACTGGTTAAAAGTAAGAGACAGTTAAACCCTCGTGATGCCATTCATGCCAGTCCCTATTTAAAGAACAAGTGATTATGCTACCTTTGCACCGTCAGGGTACCGCGGCCGTTAAACGTGTGTCACTGGGCAGGCAGTGCCTCTAATACTAGTAATGCTAGAGGTGATGTTTTTGGTAAACAGGCGGGGTTTAGGTTTGCCGAGTTCCTTTTACTTTTTTTAACCTTTCCTTAAAAGCATGCCTGTGTTGGATTAACAGTGAAGGTAGCATGGGCTTGTTTGTGTTTGCCATGCCGGGCTGTTAAGTATCGGTGAGGCTTTAGGTCTGATTTAGGCTTATGCAGTGGAGAAAGAATTCATGTTACTTATACTAGCATTATTGCTTCTATAGGGTAATAGATTGATCCAATGTGGTGTGAGGAGTTCAGTTATGTGTTTGGGATTTTTTAGGTAGTTGATGTTGAGCTTGAACGCTTTCTTAATTGGTGGCTGCTTTTAGGCCAACTATGGTAACTGGGGGTTTTACTCACTCTGTAAGGTTTTTTCCTAATGTCTAAAGAGCTGTCCCTCTTTAGATTAACGATTAAGCTTACAGGGGGATTAAGTAGTTCTGTAGGTAAGCTTAAGGTTGAACTAAGATTCTGTCTTGGATAACCAGCTATCACCAGGCTCGGTAGGCTTGTCACCTCTACCCAGAAATCTTCCCACTATTTTGCTACATAGATGGGTGCGCTCTTTTAGCTGTTTTTGGGTAGCTCGTCTGGTTTCGGGGAATTTGGCTTGTAGTTCTCTTTGTGAAATTATTTCTAGCTAATCCGTTATGCGAAAGGTACAGGGGTTAATCCTTGCTATTTTGTGCTTGGGTGATTTTCTGTCTTTCCCTTACGGTACTATATCTATAGCGCCAGATTAAAATTTCTATCGCCTATACTTTATGTAGGTGAATGGTTTAGTGTATGTTGGCTTGGTATTAGTATTGACTATGCTTAGGGCTAGTGTTAGCTCAAGGCAATCGAGTGGTGTTGAGATCTTCTGGATGTAAGCCAGATGCTTTATGTTAAGCTATACCTTGATTTGTCCAAGTGCACCTTCCAGTACACTTATCGTGTTATGACTTACCCCTCTATATAAATATTAGGGTGTCTAGTTAAGATATTCCTTAAGTATATTTGAGGGGAGTGATGGGCGGTGTGTGCGTGCTTTATGGCCTAGTTCAATTAAGCACTCTATTCTTAATTTACTGCTAAATCCTCCTTGAACTCTTAGATTTCATAAGAGTTATCGTGGGGTTTTCTGAGGTAGAAAATGTAGCCCATTTTTTACCATCTCATGGGCTACACCTTGACCTAACGTTTTTGCGGTGGAGGGCATTTGCGCTCACTTCGTAACCTTCATCAGGGTTTGCTGAAGATGGCGGTATATAGGCTGAGCAAGAGAGGGTGGGGTGGATCGGGGTTTATGGATTATGGAACAGGCTCCTCTAGGGGGATGTAAAGCACCGCCAAGTCCTTTGAGTTTTAAGCTGTTGCTTGTAGTATTCTGGCGAGTAGTTTTGTTATTTAACTATTGAGGTTTAGGGCTAAGCATAGTGGGGTGTCTAATCCCAGTTTGGGCCTTGGCTATTGTGTGTTCAGAAGTTTTAAAGCCACTTTCGTAGTTTATTTTACATCAGCTAGGGTTTTACAGTTTAGATGGAGTTTAGCTTTATTGCATCAGATCTTAAGCACCCTCTACGCCGATCTCTATTGGCTAGGGTTAATCGTATGACCGCGGTGGCTGGCACGAATTTGACCAACCCCTAATATAGCACAGCTTAGTTAAACTTTCGTTTATTGCTAAAGATTTGTCACTGCTGTCTCCCGTGGGGGTGTGGCTAGGCAGTGTTTTGAGCTGCGTGTGCGTGCTTGATACTTGCTCCTCTTTATCATGGTGATTTATAGGGCGTCTTCACCGGTGCGGGGATGCTTGCATGTGTAATCTTGCTAAGGGCCAATAGAAAGGCCAGGACCAAACCTATTTGTTTATGGGGTGTGCAAGCCCATCTAGGCATTTTCAGTGTCTTGCTTTAGGCGGGTTTAAGCTACATAAACGGGGACGTGGGTGTGATTGTGGGGTGGTTTCTTTAGGGTGGGGGGGGTTGTGGGTTGGTGTCAAGAGTGTTTAGTGAAGTAAATATTTATT
>NW_020257845.1:0-6809 GCF_003255815.1 Theropithecus gelada
TTCTTTCTTTCTTTCTTTCTTTCTTTCTTTCTTTCTTTCTTTCTTTCCTTTCTTTCTTTCTTTCTTTCTTTCTTTCTTTCTTTCTTTCTTTCTTTCTTTCTTTCTTTCTTTCTTTCTTCCTTCCTTTCTTTCTTTCTTTCTTTCTCTTTCTCTCTTTCTTTACAAGATCTTACTCTGTCATGCAGTGTTGCAAACACAGCTCACTGCAGCTTCTACCTCTTGGGCTCAAGTGATGATCCACCTGCCTCAGCCTCCCAAGCCTGGGAATACAGGCTTAGACCTGTGCTACCATGCTCAGCTAATTTTTTCTTTTTTTTTCTTTTTTTAGAGACAGGGTCTCGCCATGTTGCCCAGGCTGGTCTCGAATTCCTGGGCCCAAGTCAGCCTCCCAAACTGCTGAGTTTACAGGCATGAGCCACCATGCCTGGTCGTGAGTGTATGTTTCTAACTAAATTAATGAGAACAAGAGAGAAAAAATAGAAATTTATAAAATATAAGTGGTTCTGCCTGCCATTTCAATCTACATGTGCATCCTCTTGTGACAGACCAACTCTACTAGATGCTTAACTGAGGGCCACCTACAAAGCCCTGTCTTTCTTGCTGGTCAAGATCCTGTTTCCTTCCTTTTTTCATCCTCCAGGTGGCTATGTGCTCAGGGAAGGCTGAGACCTTCCTCAATCCAGGGGGTTAATCTCGGTTCATTAACTCCAAGCCAGTTTTGATGATTCTATTCCCTTTCCTTTATTGGTTTAAGAATGGGTTTATGCTGTATTTTTGATCAGTGAGACTTTGGGGGTCAGCTTTGGTGAGGGCTAGGGGGTGTTTTGGGGAAGGCTTCTTTATTCTTTTTTTTTTTTTTTTTTTTTTTTTTTGAGACAGAGTCTCAGGCTGGAGTGCAGTGGCACTATCTCGGCTCACTGCAAGCTCCGCTTCCCAGGTTCACACCATTCTCCTGCCTCAGCCTCCCGAGTAGATGGGACTACAAGCGCCCGCCACCACGCCCGGCTAAGTTTTTGTATTTTTAATAGAGATAGGGTTTCATCATACTAGCCAGGATGGTCTCAATCTCCTGATCTTGTGATCTGCCCGCCTCGGCCTCCCAAAGTGTTGGGATTACAGACGTGAGCCACCGCGCCCCGGCAGCTTCTTTATTCTTAAAAAGGGAGGAGAGGAGAATCCTCCCTTTTCCTATCTCTGAACATTTTCATGACACATGGAACTGCCGTGTCCATCTTGGGACATCAGAGGAAAGCCAAGAGAATTGCAGAGAGGTCAAACTGAAGCCATCAGGCCATTGAGCCACTGAATTAGCCACCTCTGGTGCCATACTACCTTGGGACTTGTTACATGAGCCAATGAATCCTCTGTTGTTTAATGCTCCATTAAATAATCTTTCTACTACCTGCAGGTGAAAGCATACTAAATGATACAGCATGTATCTGTTGTTCCAGTACCAACTGTTCCCACAGTTGGTCTCAGCCTCTTGTATCTCTCAAAATCTGAGCATCAACAAATCCCAAGAAATTCTAGAATTTCAAGATATATATTTTTGTACAACATGATTCTTAGTACAAGCCAACAACATCATCTGGTATTTAACATAAGAAACGGAGGTCTGTTCCTAGGCTGGAACTTTGGGGTTTTAGTGAGGTATGACACTATATTGTACTTATTGGCAGATTTAAGGAGTTTTCAAGGGGAGTTTTGACTATGGGAACTTCTGCCTTTTCTCTTTAGAAGCTAATCCTTTACTAAGATGCTACTGTAGGGAACTGAAAGGAACTTTCCCTTTCACCCTGTGAAGGTTCACTGAAAGACCAACTCACGAAAGGCAGATTAATTGGTGGAAAGATATATAAATTTATTTAACATGTGCATGGAAGCCTTCAGAAGGAATCCCCAAAGATATAGGGGAAATTGTCCATTTTTATACATAGGTTCAACAAAGTTTGGACAGCCATGTGGATCTAAAAAGGGTATGATCTAATGTTAATAGAGTGAGGAAACCCAGCAAGGCCTGTCTGTCTAGATTCTTCTTGAGCATGCATCCTCTGAGCATGCATTCCTTCCTTCTGAGTGTGAGGCAGGACCCCCTCTGGAATGGGGGTCTTATGACTTACAGTCAAATTAGGTAGGTCAGATAATTTCTTCATGGCCAGTTGTTACACAGAAAGCTGGTGGGAAATTTCAAGTTATACCTGTAGGTTTCATGGCTGGCTCTGGGGAGAAAGGGTTCTGGTTTCTATGACTCTGCCTTGGGGAACAGGGATTCTAGTTTCTTTTTTTTTTTTTTTTTGGGACAGAGTCTTGCTCTGTCGCCCAGGCTGGAGTGCAGTGGCCGGATCTCGGCTCACTGCAAGCTCCGCCTCCCGGGTTCACGCCATTCTCCTGCCTCAGCCTCCCGAGTAGCTGGGACTACAGGCGCCCGCCACCTCGCCCGGCTAGTTTTTTGTATTTTTTAGTAGAGACGGGGTTTCACTGTGTTAGCCAGGATGGTCTCCATCTCCTGACCTCGTGATCCGCCCGTCTCGGCCTCCCAAAGTGCTGGGATTACAGGCTTGAGCCACCGCGCCCGGCCTGGGATTCTAGTTTCTATGGCTAGCCCTGGGGGAGAATGAGACTGAGAGACAGGAGGACAGAAGAATGTCAGAGAAAAACTGTTGTTTCTGAGGTTTTCATTTTAGGATATGTTTTCTGAGTCGCAACACAACTAAACCATGCAACTGGGCACAGGGGAAACAGGGAGTGGCCCAAAAGAAGTAGAAAGTATGAGCCTTTTAAGACCAGCCTGGGCAACATGGTGAAACCTCATCTCTACAAAATTAATAATACTACTAATAATTACATTTATTTAATAAAAAAAGAAAAAGAAAGTGTGGGCCATTATAACCTGGTTGAGGAGACAAAACTTAAATGGCAGGATTGATTTTGAGGCTAGAACACAGCAAATTTATGCAAAGGAGTCTCTATCATGGGACTTGGAGGTTGATGGGGAAAGTGAGTCTGGAAGGACTCCTTCTTCTCATGAGGCTGGGCTAGGCTATGCTGGTGTAATAAACAAACCCCAATCCTGTGGCTTCAAACAATAGCAGTTTAGTTCTCGTTCATACTACATGGCCAAGGTGGGTTGCTTGTGTCTCTGGGCTGCATTGCCCTTACACTGGGGCTCAGGCTGACAGAAATGCCACTATCTGGGATTGCCAGTTACTGTGGTAGAGGGGCAGGGTCATGTGACCAGTTCTGGCCAATGGGTGTGGACAGCAGAGACATCTATTACTTCTGGGCTGGAGCATTTAACTGCTGATGTAGGACACCTTGCTGCCCACACCCATTGGCCAGAACTGGTCACATGACTTCACCAACTCTAAGGAGGCCAGGAAGTGAAATCCTGTTACATGTCTGCAAGGAGAAAGAACTGGGAATATTTGCGTGAGCGGTATTAATGGCCACCAGTCACCCTGTTTGTCCAATGATCCATCTAAAATCTGTGTGGACAATGAGCAAGAACAAATTTCCACTCTCTTGCACATTCGGGTCCATTCACATGTCTTTCTTGCTTACTGTGTTTTCACCTGGTGGTGCCTGGTGATTCCAGGGAGTGTAGGTACAGTCAGTGTCCTTCCATGCAGTGCTACTCTCTCCCTCTGAGGCTCTGACCCTTTACTTTTACTTTTATTTAATTTTTAGTACTAACTAAGGTCAGAGCTAAGGAAGTCACCCAGTGATTTTTTCTGGAATGCCATCCATTACTGCTTCACCAGGTCTCTTTAGCCGCCTGACACCTTCATTGCTTAGTGTCACATTGTCTCCCTTTGTTCAAAGATGCAAAGTTATTTTGTCTACAGATTACTCTACTCAAACCCTCGTGTCTTCCTGCTACCAGCCCAAATCCCTCTCCCTGCAGATCCTCTTGTGTGTCCCTGGCTTCTCCAGCCGGGGCCTGAACTCAGCTCCTTTATTTTGGTGGCACACCCCTGTCTGCCCTCACATGTACTCTTCCCAACAGAAGTTAGTACAGAGAGGGCAGCCATGTAAGTCAACAGAGCACGCCCTGTGAATGGAGACACAGATGTTGGTGCTAGGGAATTGGAAGCCTGGGCTGATGGACTTATTCCTCTATACAGCTAGGCGAGAAGGTGTGTAAAAAGCAATAAAAAAAATTTTATGGCAGTTGATTTCATTTATTCCTGAGAGGTCTTTATAAAACTGTCCCTGATGGACTATTTATAAACGTAATATCAGCCACAAGTAGACAGATCTCAATTTCTCCTATCGCAGGGAAATGCAAACTTATTCTCTTCTGGGTGAAAGATGCTATTTTTTTCCTCAAGGTTTGGTCTTGTATTTTAAAAATGGAATAAAAGCTGTAGTATGTTGCTAGGGATTATAGGAATAATATAAATCTAATTTCTCTTCTCAAAGACATTATAAAATAATTTCAGCAAAGGGAGAAGAGGAATGTAAGAGGAAAATGGCTGTTTGAAAGTACAGTATGTAGAAGTATAAAATATATATTTCCTTCTATATTTAGATAGAATATACAATTTATATATATTATACATACAATATGTATTATAATATATATTATATATAGAATATATAGTTAGTATAACAATATATATGGAATACTTAACAACAATATATATAAAACAACAATATATGGAAAACTTAAATTTATAAAACACTTAAATATATTTTAAAATACTGAAGTATATTTATAGAATATATAAATTCTATATTTCTCTCTATATATATTCCATATATCTCTATATAGAATATATAAATGTATATATGTATAGAATATATATAATTTTTATCTGTATAGAATGTATATGTGAATTTATGTATGGAGAGAATATATATAGGATTTATATATATTTTTATAATATGTATATACATTTTTCCCCAAGTTCTTAGGTCAGGTTCTTTATATAGTTTGTTCCCCTACAACCAGAGGAAACTATGTTTGTATAACTAATAATAGAAATACATCAACCTAGAATATCTGTCTTTTACAATTGAACATCTAAGCTGTGCAAATGTTGGTACTATAGTTATAAACCATGGATCTTAGTGAAGGGGAACCTCTTCTCAGGAACTCAAACATGAAAGCAGATGTTAAAAGCCATTGCTAAAATTCTAGAGCTGAGAGGATTACAAATCAGCATTCTAAGCTATCCTCCTACCCACTGGTCCAATGCATTACATGTTGGTGGAATGGAAATCACCATTTTGGAAAAGGGAAGTGGCATTTTCAGATGCATAAACATCTTCCTATAAAGAAGTGTCTGCCATTTTCTATCTCCAAGTTCTCAAGATGACAGGGTCTCCTGCCCCTTGGTATCCAAATAAAATTGGCCTGTAGTCTACTGTGTGCAGTATGTGGGTTAAGTGCTTTCTCCAAGATTCTTAGTGTTGTGTCCTTCTTAGACTCCACATTCTCAGGGAGCTCCAATGAGCACACAGCTGCTCTCTTCTTTCCCTCCCCAAGTCCAAGTGTGGGACGACATTCAGCTTCCAACAGACAACTCTAGCACAAGATACTGGTGTAGAACAGATCTCCACCGTAGGTACGAGAGTGAGGGAAGAATTACATCATGACACAGCATAATAAATACTTTAAAATGAATTTGTAACCATTGCTGTTCTGAAAAGTCCTTTTTAGGCTGGGCATGGTGGCTCACGCCTGTAATCCCAACACTTTGGGAGACTGAGGTGGTTGGATCACTGGCGTTCCGGAGTTCAAGACTGACCTGACCAACATGGCAAAACCCCATCTCTACTAAAAATACAAAAATTAGCCAAGCGTGGTGGCAGGTGCCCGCAATCCCAGCTACTTGGGAGGCTGAGACATGAGAATTGCTTATGCCTGAGAGATAGAGGTTGCACTGAGCTGAGATAGTGCCACTGCACTCCAGCCTGGGTGACAGAGTGAGCCTCTGTCTCAAAAAAAGAAAGGAAGGAAGGAAGGAAGGAAGGGAGGAAGGAAGGAAGGAAGGAAAAGAAAAAGTCTTTTTTATTACCCCCTGGGAATTTCATACTGCCAATTTTTGCCCTAACTTCTTTCAATTTCTTTCCCTCTTCTAACTGCACCTCTTCCTTCTTATCTTCCTCCTGTGACGTGGGACCCACATTTTCACATCCAAATGGTCCATAGAGTTGCTTTGTTCTCCAAAATACAGTTTTCTCCTTGGAAGGAATTTTACCTGTAGCTTTTATAATAACATTTCTGTTCTCACAAACTTATCATCAGGATTAATCACATTTTTAAATTAAGATGTTATTACAAAAATATTTTAAATTAAAATGTTATTACTAAAAACTGCTAAACTAAAACATTTAGCAGAATTTGTAAGACAATAATATAAATTGCAATGACATGTTGGTGTTTTATTGGCTATTACTGCAATGATTGACAAAATAGCATTTTTAAACTAAAATGCTACATCTGTTTTCTCTCACTCTTGTTATGAAATGTTTTCTAGGCCGGGCGCGGTGGCTCACGCCTGTAATCCCAGCACTTTGGAAGGCCGAGGGGGGCGGATCACAAGGTCAGGAGCTCGAGACCATGGTGAAACCCCGTCTCTACTAAAAATAGAAAAAATTAGCCGGGCGCAGTGGCGGGCGCCTGTAGTCCCAGCTACTCGGGAGGCTGAGGCCGGAGAATGGCGTGAACCCGGGAGGCGGAGCTTGCAGTGAGCCGAGATTGCGCCACTGCACTCCAGCCTGGGCGACAGAGTCTCGCTCTGTCGCCCAGGCTGGAGTGCAGTGGCCGGATCTCGGCTCACTGCAAGCTCCGCCTCCCGGGT
>NW_020257845.1:7158-22567 GCF_003255815.1 Theropithecus gelada
TTTTTTTTTTTTTTTTTTTTTTTTTTTGAGACGGAGTCTTGCTCTGTCACCCAGGCTGGAGTGCTGTGGCCGGGTCTCAGCTCACTGCAAGCTCTGCCTCCCGGGTTCCCGCCATTCTCCTGCCTCAGCCTCCCGAGTAGCTGGGAAGTTTTTTGTATTTTTTAGTGGAGACAGGGTTTCACCGTGTTAGCCAGGATGGTCTCCATCTCCTGACCTCGTGATCCGCCCATCTCGGACTCCCAAAGTGCTGGGATTACAGGCTTGAGCCACCGCGCCCGGCGAAATGTTTTCTAATATGAAGTGTTTTCTTGATGGAAGACTAAAATATTGAGACAACATATATATTTATGTCTCACATCTCCTTCTTATGGCCATATAGCCTTTAATAAAGGTAGTGTTGCTTACAAAGGGAACGATTGTATAATGTAGAGAAAAAATACTTTCCAAACTGAAATAATACGTAGAGATGAAAACCAACACTTGTAAATGAAACTTTTATATGCAGAATTATGTTTGCATAGTTAAGTGAAGGGGTGGCCTGCCCCTCCACACCTGTGGGCGTTTCTCGTTAGGTGGAACGAGAGACTTGAGAAAAGAAATGAGACACAAAGACAAAGTATAGAGAAAGAAAAAGTCGGCCCAGGGGACCGGCGCTCAGCATACAGAGGACCCACGCCAGCACCGGTCTCTGAGTTCCCTCAGTATTTACTGATCATTATCTTTACTATCTTAGAAAAAGGAAAGTGGCAGGATAATAGGATCATCGTAGGGAGAAGGTCAGCAGTAAGACATATGAATAACGATCTCTGTGACATAAGTTTAAGGAAAAGTGCTGTGCCTTGATACGCATATGTAAACATCTCCATAAACCTTTTTAGTGCACAAAGAGCAGCATTGCACTAGCAAGTCCCACCTTTCGCCCTAAGGTGGTTTTCTCCCATCTTAGTAAATAGAACATACAATCGAGTTTTACACCGAGATGTTCCATTGCCCAGGGATGGGCAGGAGACAGATGCTTTTCTCTACCTCAACTGCCAAGAGGCCTTCTTTCCTCTTATATTAAGCTGAAACTGGATCCTTTCCTTACTCCTTATACGAAAATTAATTCAAGATGGATTAGAGACTTAAATGTTAGACCTAATACCATAAAAATCCTAGAAGAAAACCTAGGTAATACCATTCAGGACATAGGCATGGGCAAGGACTTCATGTCTAAAACACCAAAAGCAACGGCAACAAAAGCCAAAATTGACAAATGGGATCTAATTAAACTAAAGAGCCTCTGCACAACAAAAGAAACTACCATCAGAGTGAACAGGCAACCTACAGAATGGGAGAAAATTTTTGCAATCTACTCATCTGACAAAGGGCTAATATCCAGAACCTACAAAGAACTCAAAGAAATTTACAAGAAAAAAACAAACAACCCCATCAAAAAGTGGGCAAAGGATATGAACAGACATTTCTCAAAAGAAGACATTCATACAGCCAACAGACACATGAAAAAATGCTCATCATCACTGGCCATCAGAGAAATGCAAATCAAAACCACAATGAGACACCATCTCACACCAGTTAGAATGGCAATCATTAAAAAGTCAGGAAACAACAGGTGCTGGAGAGGATGTGGAGAAATAGGAACACTTTTACACTGTTGGTGGGATTGTAAACTAGTTCAACCATTATGGAAAACAGTGTGGCGATTCCTCAAGGATCTAGAACTAGAAGTACCATATTACCCAGCCATCCCATTACTGGGTATATACCCAAAGGATTATAAATCATGCTGCTATAAAGACACATGCACACGTATGTTTCTTGTGGCACTATTCACAATTGCAAAGACTTGGAATCAACCCAAATGTCCATCAGTGACAGACTGGATTAAGAAAATGTGGCACATATACACCATGGAATACTATGCAGCCATAAAAAAGGATGAGTTTGTGTCCTTTGTAGGGACATGGATGCAGCTGGAAACCATCATTCTCAGCAAACTATCACAAGAACAGAAAACCAAACACCGCATGTTCTCACTCATAGGCGGGAACTGAACAATGAGATCACTTGGACTTGGGAAGGGGAACATCACACACTGGGGCCTATCATGGTGAGCGGGGATGGGGGAGGGATTGCATTGGGAGTTATACCTGATGTAAATGATGAGTTGATGGGTGCTGACGAGTTGATGGGTGCAGCACACCAACATGGCACAAGTAGACATATGTAACAAACCTGCACATTATGCACATGTACTCTAGAACTTAAAGTATATTAAAAAAAAAAAAAAAATCCTCCTCAGCACAGATCCTTCACGGGTGTCAGGCTCAGGGACGATCAGGTCTTTCCCTTCCCACGAGGCTATAATTTCAGACTATCACATGGGGAGAAACCTTGGACAATACCTAGCTTTCCAAGGCAGAGGACCCTGTGACCTCTGTGTATGTGTCCCTGGGTACTTGAGATTAAGAGAATGGTGATGAATTTTCATGAGCTTACTGCCTTCAGGCACTTGTTTAACAAAGCGCACCCTGCACAGCCCAAAATCCTTTAAACCTTGAGTCACCACAGCACATGTCTCTTGCAAGGACAAGGTTGGGGGTAGGGTCACAGATTAACAGCATCTCAAATACAGAACAAAATGGAGTCTCTTATATCTACTTCTTTCTGTATAGACACAGTAACAGTCTGATCTCTCTTTCTTTTCCCCACAGTTAAAGGTAAAAATACTTGACCCATAATGATTTTCATTTATAATTTTGGTTATAGATTGTATCTATTAGCTATTGTTACAATAATACTGCTTGACAAACCATCCCAAGACTCATTGGCTTTCGTTGTCATGCATATGCAGTTGGCTGGGGGTTAGTTGATCTAGACCTGGCTTGGTTTCCAGCTGCAGATTGGATCCAGATCTGCTCCCCAGGACTCTCATTCCCCTGCAGGCTGACTGGGGCTTGTCCTTCTCATGCTGTAGCAGAAGTGCAAGCCTCACCTCTCAAGCCCATTTCAAACCTTTGCTTGCATTATGCCCTCTAACATCCCTTTAGCCAAAGCAAACATCAGTGAGACAGGGAAGACCATTTCTTCCACAGCAGGAGAGGAGGAGAATGAATATTTGCTGAACAGTAACTCAGACCATTACATAAGTGAAATATCATCTGATTGTCCATCATGCCCAACATCTGTGTCTCTCTGCCAGCCAAATCCAACAGGTATCAAAAGTGGCTTAAACCAGGAGGGGTTATTAGTCGGTTAAAAGCAAAGCATGTCAAGGAAATAACCTATTCATGTAGGAGAAAAACTTTTCTTCTATAAACATGCATTTAAGATAAAGCTGACAATCTCCTTGCAGCAGTTTCTTGAGAAGAAAGTGTAGGTCAAGGCACAACATTCCTCTGACCCAATTCCTGCAACCTAGTCAGAGAGAACAACTATTTGCACCATGAAATGACTTATAACCCACAGGTCTTGAGTAATTCGTTGTGCGTATATCCTATGAAATGAGGCTCTCAAGGACCCGGAATGTAAAATTAAAAAAGCAACCAGTGCTAATACATTAACATTTAATTAATTTCATTTTAGTTTATTTAAAGCATCATGTAATTTCAAGCAATTGTTATTCATTCATCACCTGTTGTTCAGTTGATTCTTACTAGAAATGCTGGAGTATAGCAATGTTACACATCTCTGGGTTCTTGATTTAGCACAGAGGCTGGTAGAGTACATGGGACAAACTAGCTCACTATCTGTTTTTGTAAATAAAGTTTTATTGGAACACACCCATGCCCATTTATTTCTATGTTGTCTGTAGCTGCTTTCACTCTACAAGGGCAGATTGAGAAGTTGCAACAGAAATGCTATGAACTCAAAGCCTAAAATATTTACTATGTGGCAAACAGAAGAAAAATGGCCAATCCTGATTGAACACAATGCTAGACAGTTGAAATTTTGGAATTTAGGTTATTCACACAGTTCTGGGATGAATATTTTCCTTGAGTTATCCTTAGATAACTATCCAAATACTTAGAGAAAAGTATTTTTTAGGAAAATCTATAATGTAAACAAATATTACACAGATAGTTTTAACCTCCTTAAGAAAATAATCTTTTTAATATGTTAGGTTATGAGCACTTATTTCCATACAGTTATTATACTAATCATAAAATTTGTATTTGCTTGTTAAATGAGCGCGGTGGCTCAAGCCTGTAATCCCAGCACTTTGGGAGGCCGAGGCGGGTGGATCACGAGGTCAGGAGATCGAGACTATCCTGGCTAACATGGTGAAACCCCGTCTCTACTAAAAATACAAAAAACTAGCCGGGCGTGGTGGCGGGCGCCTGTAGTCTCAGCTACTTGGGAGGCTGAGGCAGGAGAATGGCGTGAACCCGGGAGGCGGAGCTTGCAGTGAGCCGAGATCACGCCACTGCACTCCAGCCTGGGAGCACAGCGAGACTCCGTCTCAAAAAAAAAAAAAAAATAAAAAAAAAATAAAAATAAATGAGATCCTGAAAAACTCTATTAAATATTGCTTTATTAACCTTTAAGATTATTTTCCTTGCAATAAACCTATGTTTTTTTAAAAATATATACTTGCCAGTTGGGCGCAGTGGGCTCACTCCTGAAATACTAGCACTTTGGGAGGCTGAGGTGGGCACATCACCTGAGGTCAGGAGTTCGAGACCAGCCTGGACAACATGGTGAAACCATCTCTACTAAAAATACAAAAAGTAGCTGGGTGTGGTGGCACACACCTGTAATCCAAGCTACTTGGGAGGCTGAGGCCGGAGAATCACTTGAACCTAGGAGGTGGAGGTTGCAGTGAGCCAAGATTGTGCCACTATACTCTAGCCTGGGCAACAGAGCAAGACTCTGTCTCAAAAAAAAAAGTGTATATATATATATATATATATATATATATATATATATATATAGCCATTTCTTCAAACTTTTCACCGATATAGATCATTTTAACTCTATTCCACATACATAATTGCATCTGAATTAGTACAATTTTCCTATATTGTGTTTAAAAATATTTGAAAACACCACACTGGCCCCTGATCTTTTCTTTGATATTAGAAAAAACAAAATCTTGTGTCTTGCCAGGTGTCCACTCTTGGAGACAATTTGGTAGCTTTAGAAGAAAGAAACATTAGCATTTCTAAAGACTTGGAGTTATTTCCAGTAGATATGTGGAATTGAGAACACAGACAAATCTGGAGTCATATCTGTTCGGTATTGAATTAGATGTGTGTATTTCTGTGTTCTGGGATTCACTTTAAAACCCCAAATGAGACCTCAATATGAGGCCTGAACTGGAGAAAAAGAAGAGTTCATTCATGGCTGGATGTGGTGGATCACGCCTGTAATCCCAACACTGGGAGGCCAAGGCAGGCAGATCACCTGAGGTCAGGAGTTCGAGACCAGCCTGGGCAGCATGGTGAAACCCCATCTCTACTAAAAATAAAAAAATTAGCCAGGTATGGTGGCGGGCGCCTGTAATCCCATAATCCCAGCTACTTGGGAGGCTGAGGCAGGAGAATTGCTTGAACTCGGGAGGCAGAGGTTGCAGTGAGCCAAGATCATGCCATTGCACCTCAGCCTAGGCAACAAGAGTGTAACTTGGTCTCAAAAAAAAAAAAGAAGACGAAGAAGACGAAGAGTTCATCCCAGCTTTTCTCCACCCTGGGCTAGGAATAGCTCTCTATAAGATATAGGACTTAGACTATGGATTCTAAGTTGGAGATTAGGTAAAAACAAAAGAAGTGCTATAGGACTACACTTCTGAAAGGAAGTTTTCCTGGACCAGTAACTGCAAGATAGTTCAAATGAATATTGTCCTTGAGTTATCCTTAGATAACTATCCAAATACTTAGACAAAAGTACTCACTTTTTTTTTTTTTTTTTTTCAGGAGTCGTTTGGGAGAATGTGCTGCTAAAGGGAGGTGAGTCAGCCTTGAACGCCACAGAAACATCCGGCCCAGACATGACTATCAAGGTAAGGGATTCTCTTCAGGTTGATTCTCAAAGTGTATCTCTAGAGTAAAGGCAGCCTCTGGCAGGTTTTTCTGGGGGCAAAATGAACACTACCAATCCACCTTCCTGGAGTTCTCTTTCTACTCACTGAGGTCTTAGGGAGGCAACATAAGATTTTCTGAAATTTGGGATCTGGTCTACAGCCATACCACCCTGAACACATCGATCTCGTCTGAAGCTTGAGATCTGGATTAGGAAACTGCTTGAAAACCAGAATCTAAGATGTGATTTCCAACGGGCCTGTCGTAGGGTCTTCAGTGAATATCTACACGTAAGCTATTTGTAAATGGTAACCCCCATGGGCACAGTGGAGCAAATCTGAAAATTCTGAGCTGAGAATTCAGCCCCACTGTGCATTGTGAGGAAAGGTCAGAGAGGCATAAAGTAGCTTTGATCTTGGCTCAAGATTTCCACTGATGTCAGTGGGAAGGCAGCACATGGCCCACTCCAGCTGAAACACTAATGGCCAAAGGTTTACAAAATGAGTCATCTGGAAATCCCCTTAACTATCACTGTTCAAATTAAATGCATCAATTTGTAATCATTGGCCAGATTAAGGAATCTGTAGCAAAAGTTATCAGAGGCTCAACCACTTCCCCTCTGTTATGGGATTAGACACAAAGGAATGGTCTTCCTCTCTTAGAACTCTGTTTACATATTAGCAAAGGATGAGGGTGGGAGGGCTTTCTAACATTCTTGCTTGAATGATTATAATTTGAATATATGCAAATTGTGAATTTTTCTTTGAAAAATAAGAAGTAATGTCTTATTTTATATAGAGCTGTAACTGGAGATATTTCTCTCCTGGATCTATTAGTAGAAGTTATACAAAAGAATATACAGCATGGATTTAACTGTTTTCTTTCATAATGTAAAGGTTAAACTTGTGTTGTCTATGTTACAAATGGCAGAGAGAGCAAGCAAATGTTACCATAGTAAAGCTAAATAAAAGATAGGATAGTAGCCTGATTAGTCAAAAAGTCAACTAATCTAAGTGGTAACTATCCAGTGCTGAAAGAACTATAACTACGTTTAGCAGAATTTGTAAGACAATAATATAAATTGCAATGACATGTTGGTGTTATATTGGCTATTATTGCAATGATTGACAAGTTTGAGTCTATGACCACATCAGACAAAGGAGAATGGGTGCCAATAGTAAAACCTGATGGATTTAGATTTGTTACCTCAAAATCTGTTATCATCTTGAGTATTAGTTTTTGAGATGAGTTGCTAGTGGGAGAGGAGACAGTAAGTTGCCAGTGTAGCTGCAGATGTGGTATAGACAGACATTCAAGTAGTCAGAAAGACTGGAGTTTGTTTTTATAAAGCAAATGGCATATTCTTTTTTTTTTTTTTTTTTTTCCAGACGGAGTCTCACTCTGTCGCCAGGCTGCAGTGCAGTGGTGCGATCTCAGCTCACTGCAACCTCCACCTCCTAGTTCAAACAATTCTGCTGTCTCAGCCTCCTGAGTAGCTGGGACTACAGGGTTTTTGTATTTTTAGTGTAGACAGGGTTTCACCGTGTTGGCCAGGATGGTCTCCATCTCTTGACCTCATGATCCGCTCACTTCGGCCTCCCAAAGTGCTGAGATTACAGGCGTGAGCCACCATGCCTGACCACAAATGGCATATTCTAATAGAGGCAAGTCTTGTGCAAATTCCATTTGATATGATTGCTACTTAACCAGGCTACTCATCCGTGGTACCAGGATCTTGACTGAAGTTGTATTTGGGTCCCTCTAATTTAGACATCATTCTCAATCTCCCTTTCTTTTACTTTTAATGAATACCTGAAAATTTCTCATAAGAAAAGAAGATTTCTTTTACCCCTGCCCTACCCCAGGAAGATTTTTCATCCATAAGAACTGAACTCATTCTGAGGAATAAATACCATACACTTTAAATAGTTGAGCAAAATAGAAATTTATTTATTTATTTATTTTGAGGCAGAGTCTTGCTCTGTCACCCAGGCTGGAGTGCAGTGGCATGATCGTGGCTCACTACAACCTCTACCTCCCAGGTTCAAGGGGTTCTCCCACTTCAGCCTCCCAAGTAGCTAGAATTACAGGCATGTGCCCCCATGCCTGGCAAATTTTCATATTTTTAGTAGAGATGAGGTTTCACCATGTTGACTAGTCTGGCCTCAAACTCCTGGCCTTATATTATCTGCCCACCTCGGCCTCCCAAAGTGCTGAGATTATAGGTGTGAGCCTCCGCACCCAGCCAGCAAAATAGAAACATATTTAAATACACCAATAAACCCCTACAAATATCGTATTTTTCCTCTCTTAATGCCAGTTCCTTCTCACTAAGGAATTTGTGAATTTTCTAGGTGGATATAACTACAGAAAATGCTTCTGTTTCTATCTTCTCCTTTAGGATTCCCAATTATGGAGCAGTCATTCATTGACTTTTTTCCTTTGGGTATCATGTTGTTTCCCACCCTACATTACCTTACATAACCATCATGTCTTTGTTTTTTTGTTTGGTTTTTGGTTCTTTTGAGAGGGAGTCTCACTCTGTCGCCCAGGCTGGAGTGCAGTGGCGCGATCTCGGCTCACTGCAAGCTCCACCTCCCGGGTTCACACTATTCTCCTGCCTCAGCCTCCTGAGTAGCTGGGACTACAGGCGCCCGCCACCACGCTCGGCTAACTTTTCTGTATTTTTAGTAGAGACGGGGTTTCACTATGTTAGCCAGGATGGTCTCAATCTCCTGACCTCGTGATCTGCCTGCCTCGGCCTCCCAAAGTGCTGGGATTACAGGCTGAGCCACCGCGCCCGGCCACCATCACGTCTTTGTATCCAAATGAAAGTATTTTTTCTGCTCCACTCCACTAATCAGAGAAATGCAAATTAAAACCATGATGAGATACCACCTCGCGGCTCGGTGTGGTGGCTCACACCTGTAATCCTAGCACTTTGGGAGGTCAAGGCAGGAGGATCACAAGGTCAGGAGATCAAGACCATCCTGGCCAACATGTGAAATGCCGTCTCTTCTAAAATTACAAAAATTAGCCGGGTGTGGTGGCGCGTGCCTGTCATCCCACCTACTCGGGAGGCTGAGGCAGGAGAATCGCTTGAACCCGGGAGGCAGAGATTGCAGTGAACCGAGATTGTGCCACTGCACTCCAACCTGGCAAAAGAGCAAGACTCCGTCTCAAAAAAAAAAAAAAAAGATACCATCTCATACCAGTCAGAATGGCCATTATTAAAAAGGCAAAAAGTCATCCTGGCTAACCGGGTGAAACCCCGTCTCTACTAAAAAAAATACAAAAAACTAGCCGGGCGAGGTGGCGGGCACCTGTAGTCCCAGCTACTCAGGAGGCTGAGGCAGGAGAATGGCGTAAACCCAGGGGGCGGAGATTGCAGTGAGCTGAGATCCGGCCACTGCACTACAGCCTGGGGGACAGAGCGAGACTCCGTCTCAAAAAAAAGGCAAAAAGTAACAGATGTTGGTGAGGATGCAGAGAAAAAGAAACAGTTATACACTGTTGGTGGCAATGTAAATTAGTTCAACCCCTATGGACAACAGTATGGAGATTTCTCAAAGAACAAAACTACTGTTTGACCCAGCAATGGATATCTACCCACAGGAAAATAAATCATCTTATCAAAAAGACACCCACACTCATATGTTTTCCGTAGCACTATTCACAATAGGAAAATCATGAAATTAACCTAAGTGTTCATCAGCGGTAGATTGAATAAAGTAAATGTGGCATATATACACCATGGAATACTACATAGCCATATAAATAATGAAATCATGTCCTTTGTAGCAACATGGATGCAGAGGAAGGCCATTATCCTACATGAATTAATGCAGAAACAGAAAATCAAATACTGCATGTTCTCCCTATAAGTGGAAACTGCTACACATGGGCATAAAGATGGAAACAGTAGAGACTGGGGACTCTAAAAGAAGGGGCAGGAGAGAAAGGTGAAAGGGTTGAAAAACTACCTATTGGATACTATGTTCACTCTTTGGGTGATGGGTTCAGTAGAAGTCCAAATCCCAGCATTGTGTAATATACCCTGTATCAAGCGTGTACATGAACCCCCTGAATCTATAATAAAAAAATTTAAATTAAATAAAAAGAATTTTTTTCTCTCTGTATGTAACTGCCTGTAGCTCATTAAGCACAGACTCCACCTCTTATATTTAGCTACAGCTATTCCTACTTCTAATAGCTACTTCATATATCCTCACAATATCAGCTATTCCTGACTTTTGCCCAAGAAAACAAAATATTCTGTTAAAACAATAAAACCTGATACACTGACACTTTTCAATGGAAATATCAGCAGAAATTACAAAGATAGTTGGGTTTTTTTCCATATTGCTCTTATTGTGATAGAAGTATCTATCTTAGTATTTAGAAATTTTCTTTCTGAAAAAGGAATACAATGTTTTGAAAGTGCTTGCTTCCCCTTTGCCTTCCATTTCCCTTGCCATGATTGTAAGTTTCCCGAGGCCTCCCAGTCATGCTTCCTGTTAAGCCTGTGGAACTGTGAGTCACTTAAACCTCTCTTCTGGCCTAGCATGGTGGCTCATGCCTGTAATCCTAGCACTGTGGGAGGCTGAGGTGAGTGGATCACCTGAGGTCAGGAGTTTAAGACCAGCCTGGCCAACATGGCAACACCCCGTCTCGACTAAAAATACAAATATTACCTAGGTGTGGTGATGCATGCCTGTAATCCCAGCTACTCGGGAGGCTGAGGAAGGAGAATTGCTTGAACCCACGAGGTGGAGGCTCCAGTGAGCTGAGATCACGCCACTGCACTCCAGCCTGCATGACCAGAGCGAGACTCCATCTCAAAACAAAAAACAAAAACAAAAACAAAAAAACCTCTCTTCTTCATAAATTACCCAGTTTCATACTCTTTACAGCTGTATGAAAATGGACTAATACACCTGTGAATGTGACTTATTTGGAAAAAAAGTCTTTGCAGATATAATTAACAATCTTGGCTGGGCACGGTGGCTCACGCCTATAATCTGAGCACTGGGAGGCTGAGGTGGGCAGATCACTTGAGGCCTGGAGTTCAAGACCAGCCTGGCCAACATGGTGAAACGCTTTGTCTACTAAAAATACAAAAATATTAGCCAGGCATGGTGGCACACGCCTGTAATCCCAGCTACTCCGGAGGCTGAGGCATGGAATCATTTGAATCCAGGAGGCGGATATTGCAGTGAGCTGAGATCATGCCACTGCACTCCAGCCTGGGTGACAAAGTGAGACTCTGTCTCAGAAAATAATACTAATAATCGAGATGAGATCATCCTGGATTTACCAGATGGGCCCTAAATCCAATGACACATGTCCTTGTAAGAGACAAAAGAGGGTACTCATATACACAGAGAAGGCCATGTAAGGAGACAGAGGCAGAGGTTGAAGTTATGCAGCCCAAGTCAAGAAACACGTGGCTCCACCAGTAGCTAGAAGAGGCAAGGAAGGAGTCTTCTCTAGAGCCTTTGGAGGGAGAGGAGAGCAACCCTCCTGACACCTTGAATTGGAACTTTTGGCCTCCAGAATTGTGAGAAAATAAATTTCTGTTGTTTTAAGCCACCAAGTGTGTGGTAGTTTGTTATGGCAACCCCGGGAAATGAATGCACTCAGATTCTGCCAAGAATCACACCTACGCTTGTTGAGTGCTAATGCCATAGAGGCTGATAAACCAATATTACACAGATCCATCATAATTTTCTTATTTTACTCTACTTACCCTTTACAAATTGTTTTTACCTATTCTTGTTTTAGGAAAATCACTAACTTTTTTCAGCCTGTGTTTATCATCCTTCACTAGAAGAAAAGGGTAGCTGTATCTCAGAATGGCTTCTATTTGATACCCTATTCTGTTTTATTGCTTGTCCAGAGATTGAATTAAAAAAAAGAAAGAAAGAAAACAGATATGGATCAGTATTTCTTAAAATGCCTGACCCTGAGAATCACCTGCAGCAATGTAGAAAGCAACAATAACACAGCTTGCCAGATTTCTTTCAGAATTTAGATTCAGAAGACCTGGACTTGAGAATTAGCATTTTTAATAAGTGCTCCAAGCGACTTTCATGATTAGTTTCAGAAAATGTTGTCTTAGCACATCACTCATGCAGTATGGGGGTGGCCATGTGAGCCCTACCATTGCTCTTGGCTCTCCAGTTGTCCAACAAATCTGAGGCAGGATTTGGATACTTTCCTATTCAATGCCCTTTGATTACTTCCCATTTCAACACTGAATAAGGCTCAGGCTTCCTCTGGATTCCAGACTTCCTTACCTTTAACTTCAATTTCATTTCTAGCGTTGTCTTTCACTGTGTCTCTCTCTGTACGCATTCTTACCCTCTTTATCCAGTCTACCTGTAGCCTGGATACTGTAGCTTTCTTTTTAAAAGGCCAAGCTGAGCTGGGCGTGGTGGTGGGAAGATTGCTTGAGCCCAGGATTTCAAGCCTAGCCTGGGAAACATACTGAGACTCCATCTCTAAAAAAATAAATGAAAAGATCAAGCTGAGAATGTCCCTCTGCTAAGGCCCTGCTGGCCTTCCCATAGCTCCTGGAACAAAGACCAACTCTTGCAGGCACTGTGTTTTTTAAAAGCCCCTGGCTTTCGTTCACTTCTCCTTTGATCTTCCTGCTCTCCATCTCTCTTTATATTCACATCTTTGGCTCAAATATTCCTTCCTCCAGTGGCACTTTCTTTTCTTTTTTTGTTTCTTTTCTTTTTCTTTTTTTTCTTTTTGAGACAGAGTTTCGCTTATCACCCAGGCTGGATTGCAATGGCACCATCTCGGCTCACCACAACCTCCGCCTCCTGGATTCAATCAATTCTCTTGCCGCAGCCTCCTGAGTAGACGGCATTAACAGGCATGTGCCACCACAACTGGCTAATTTTTTTTTTTTTTTTTGAGAGGGAGTTTCACTCTGTCGGCACGATCTCGGCTCACTGTAAGCTCCGCCTCCCAGGTTCACGCCATTCTCCTGCCTCAGCCTCCCAAGTAGCTGGGACTACAGGTGCCCGCCACCTCGCCCGGCTAATTTTTTTTTTTTGTTTATTGTTTATTGTTTTTTCTTTAAGACGGAGTCTGGCTCTGTTGCCCAGGCTGGAGTGCAGTGGTGTGATCTCGGCTCACTGCAAGCTCCGCCTCCCGGGTTCGCGCCATTCTCCTGCCTCAGCCTTCCGAGTAGCTGGGACTACAAGTGCCCGCCACCACCCTTGGCTAATTTTTTGTATTTTTTAGTAGAGACGGGGTTTCACTGTGTTAGCCAGGATGGTCTCCATCTCCTGACTTTGTGATCCGCCCACCTCGGCCTCCCAGAGTGCTGGGATGACAGGCGTGAGCCACCGCGCCCGGCCTCCAATGGCACTTTCTAACAGGCATTGCTTGTTTCACATTCTCATGGGACCTAATAGCTCTCCTTCATAGCCAGTCACATCAATAACCAGAGGGCAGGTGTGGTGGCTCACACCTGTAATCCCAGCACTTTGGGAGGCCAAGGTGGGTGGATTGCTTGAGACCAGGAGTTTGAGACCAGCCTGAGCAACGTGACAAAACCCAGTCTCTACCAAATACAAAAAAATTAGCTGAGTGTGGTGGCATATGCCTGTAGTCCTGGCTACTTGGGAGGCAAGAGTTGGGAAGATCGCTTGAGCCCAGGGAGACTGAGGCTGCAGTGAGCTGTGATAAAATAAAAATAAAAATAACCATAATTTTCATTGCGTAATATCCAGTCGCCCTTGCTACAATATCATTTCCCTCAGGGCCATTTTACTGTTTCATTTTTCACTTGTTAGAGGCTCTAAATTGTAGTTCTTTTTTTAAAAAAACACAACTTTATTAAGGATAAAATTTGCATGCCATATGGTTCCCCCAGGTAAGTGTACAGTTCAATAATGTTTCATATATTTACTCACCATCACACAATCCAGTTTTAGAACACACACAGTTTTAAATAATTTCCATCACTCCAATAAGATCCCTCATGCCCTCTTATAGTTAATCTCCATTCTATCCCACTCCCAAACAACCACTCATTCCTTTCTGTTTCTATAAATTTGCCTGTTCTGGACATTTCATATAAATGGAGTCATACAACATGCAGTGTTTTGTGTCTAATTTAGGATGATGATTTTTTTTTTTTTGAGGTTTATCCATGTTGTAACCTCAATCACTATCCTTTTCATTCTTTTTAATGCTGAATAATATTTCATTTAATCAATATGCCAGGCTGGGCATGGTGGTTTACGCTTATGATCCCAGCACTTTGGGAGGCCAAAATGGGTAGATTGCTTGAGCCCAGGAGTTGGAGACCAGCCTGCACAACATGGTGAAACTATGTATCTACAAAAAATACAAAACTTAGCTGAGCGTGGTGGCATGCATCTGCAGTCCCAGCTACATGGCAGGCTGAGGCAGGAGGCTCACCTGAATCTAGGAGGTGGAGGCTGCAGTGAGCTGTGATTGTGTCACTGCACTCTATCCTGGGTGATAACAGAGTAAGACCCTGTCTTAGAAAAAAAACAAAAACAAAACAAAACAAAAACCACATATGCCAGTGTTTTGGTTTGTTTGTTTTTTGTTGTTGTTGTTCATTCACAAGTTGATGGATTTTGAGGTTGTTTCTACTTTGTGGCAGTAAGTTTCTACTTTGTTGCTATGAGTAGTGGCAGTAAGTTTCTACTTTGTTGCTATGAGTGGTCAGTGCTATGAAAAGTCACATGTAAGCCTTTGTGTGGATGTAGGTCTTCCTTTGTCTTGGGATTATACCTAGGAGTGGAATTGCTGGGTCATATGGTAAATCTGTGTTTAACTTTTTAAAAAGCTGTCAGACTCTTTTCCAAAGCATCTATACCACTTTACACCTCACCTGCAATGAATGAGGCTTCCAAGTTTTCTACAACCTAGCCAACACTTGCTACTGTCCATCTTTTGATTATAACCATCCTAGTGGGTGTGGAGTAGCATGTCATTGTGGTTTTGGTTTGCATTTTCCTGATGGCTAATGATGCTGAGTTCTTTTTATGTGCTTATTGGCTATTGCAGTTAATTTTTAATGACTTGATTTCCTTTTTTGCCATAGTTTGTTCAATTATTAAATTGAAGCACTCTCTCACTGCAGATGACACTGCAGAAAACACCCAGTCAGTGTTTTCTGAGCGAGGGACCCTCTTCTTGACTGTGGCAGGAGGGTGCACTCAACACTCAACTTCCCCTTTAAGATCACTGCCCTCTCCATCACTACCTCCCTCTGCAGGGGTCGCATCAGTCTCTCTTCTTTCTTTCCCCTTCCTTCCTTCCTTCCTTCCTTCCTTCCTTCCTTCTTTCCTTCCTTCCTTCCTTCCTTCCTTCCTTCCTTCCTTCCTTCCTTC
>NW_020257846.1:0-6913 GCF_003255815.1 Theropithecus gelada
CTATGCTGAAAATGGAAATATCCTCTGATGAAATCTGGAAATAAGCTTTCTGAGAAACTGCTTAGTGTTCTGTTAATTCATCTCAGAGAATTACAGCTTTTCTCTCAAGAAGTCGCTCGCTAAGCCGGTTCTGGTGGAATTCGGAAAGTGATATTTTGAAGCCCATAGAGGCCTATGGTGAAAAAGAAAATATCCTCTGAGAAAACCTGGAAAGATGCTTTCTGAGAAACTGCTTTGTGATGTGTGACTTCCACTCACAGAGTTACGTCTGTATTTCGTGGATCTCTTTGCTAGCCTTATTTTTGTGGAATCTGAGAACAGATATTTCGGATTCCTTTGAAGACTACAGGGCCAAAGGAAATATCCTCCGATTACAAAGAGAAAGAAGCTTTCTGAGAAACTTCTTTGTGTTCTGTGAAATCATCTCACAGAGTTACAGCTTTCCCATCAAGAAGCCTTTCGCTAAGACAGTTCTTGTGGAATTGGCAAAGTGATATTTGGAAGCCCGTAGAGGGCTATGGTGAAAAAGGAAATATACTCAGATGAAATCTGGAAAGAAGTTTTCTGAGAAACTGCTCTGTGATGTGTGACTTCCAATCACAGAGTTATATCTGTATATCCTGGATCTCTATGCTAACCTTATTTCTGTGGAATCTGAGAACAGATATTTCGGATCCCTTTGAAGACTCTAGGGCCAAGGAAATATCCTCCTATAACAAAGAGAAAGAAGCTTTCTGAGAAACTTCTTTGTGTTCTATGAAATCATCTCACAGAGTTACAGCTTTTCCCTCAAGAAGCCTTTCGCTAAGACAGTTCTTGTGGAATTGGCAAAGTGACATTTGGAAGCCCATAGAGGGCTATTGTGAAAAAGGAAATATCCTCAGATGAAATCTGGAAAGAAGCTTTCTGAGAAACTGTTCTGTGAAGTGTGACTTCCACTCACAGAGATACATCTGTATTTCGTGGATCTCCTTGCTAGCCTTATTGCTGTGGAATCTGAGAACAGATATTTCGGATCCCATTGAAGACTATAGGGCCAAGGGAAATATCCTCTGATAACAAAGAGAAAGAAGGTTTCTGAGAAACTTCTTTGTGTTCTGTGAAATCATCTCACAGAGTTCCAGCTTTCCTCTCAAGAAGCCTTTTGCTAAGACAGTTCTTGTGGAATTGGCAAAGTGATATTTGGAAGCCCCTAGAGGGCTACCATGAAAAAGGAAATATCCTCAGATGAAATCTGGAAGGAAGCTTTCTGAGAAACTGCTGAGTGTTCTGTTAATTCATCTCACAGCGTTTCATCTGTATTTCGTGGATATCTTTGCTAGCCTTATTTCTGTGGAATCTGAGAACAGATATTTCGGATTCCTTTGAAGACTGTAGCGCCAAAGGAAATATCCTCCGATAACAAAGAGAAAGAAGCTTTTTGAGAAACTTCTTTGTGTTCTGTGAAATCATCTCACAGAGTTACAGCTTTCCCCTCAAGAAGGCTTTCGCTAAGACAGTTCTTGTGGAATTTGCAAAGTGATATTTCGAAACCCATAGAGGGCGCTCGTGAAAAAGGAAATATCCTCAGATGAAATCTGGAAAGAAGCTTTCTGAGAAGCTGCTTAGTGATCTGTTTATTCATCTAACAGAGTTACAGCTTTCCCCTGAAGAAGTCGCTCGCTAAGCCTGTTCTTGTGGAATTCGCAAAGCGATATTTGGAATCCCATAGAGTGCTATCGTGAAAAAGACAATATCCCCTGAGAAAAACTGGAAAGAAGGTTTCTGAGAAACTGCTTTGTGATGCGTGACTTCCACTCACAGAGTTACATCTTTATTTCGTGGATCCCTTTGCTAGCCTTATTTCTGTGGAATCTGAGAACAGATATTTCGGATCTCTTGGAAGACTCTAGTACCAAAGGAAATATCCTCCTATAACAAAGAGAAATAAGCTTTCTGAGAAACTTCTTGGTGTACTGTGAAATAATCTCACAGAGTTACAGCTTTCCCCTCAAGAAGCCTTTCGCTAAGACAGTTCTTGTGGAATTTGCAAAGTGATATTTGGAAGCGCGTATAGTGCTATGGTGAAAAAGGAAATATCCTCCGATGAAATCTGGAAAGAAGCTTTCTGAGAAACTGCTTAGTGTTCTGTTAATTCACCTGACAGAGTTACAGCGTTCCCCTCAAGAAGCCGCTGGCTAAGCCTGTTCTTGTGGAATTTGCAAAGTGATATTTGGAAGCCCTTAGAGGGCTATGGTGAAAAAGAAACTATCCTCCGAGAAAAACTGGAAAGAAGCTTTCTGAGAAACTGCTTTGTGATGCATGACTTCCACTCACAGAATTACATCTGCATTTCGTGGATTCCTTTGCTAGCCAGATTTCTGTGGAATCTGAGAATAGGTATTTCGGATCCCTTTGAAGAATCTAGGGCCAAGGAAAATATCCTCCGCTAACAAAGAGAAAGAAGCTTTCTGAGAAACTTCTTTGTGTTCTGTGAAATCACCTCACAGAGTTACAGCTTTCCCCTCAAGAAGCCTTTAGCTAAGACAGTTCTTGTGTAATTAGCAAAGTGATATTTGGAAACCCATAGAGGGCGCTGGTGAAAAAGGAAATATCCTCTGATGAAATCTGGAAAGAAGCTTTCTGAGAAGCTGCTTAGTGTTCTGTTAATTCATCTAACAGAGTTACAGCATTTTCCTCAATTAGCCGCTCGCTAAGCCTGTTCTTGTGGAATTCGCAAAGCGATATTTGGAAGCCCATAGAGGGCTATGGTGAAAAAGAAAATATCCTCCGAGAAAAACTGAAAAGACAATTTCTGAGACACTACTTTGTGATGTGTGACTTCCACTCACAGAGTTATGTCTGTATTTCGTGGATCTCTTTGCTAGCCTTATTTTTGTGGAATCTCAGAACAGATATTTCGGATCCCTTTGAAGATTACAGGGCCAAAGGAAATATTCTCCGATAACAAAGAGAAAGAAGCTTTCTTAGAAACTTCTTTTGTTCTGTGAAATCATCTCACAGAGTTACAGCTTTCGCCTGAAAAAGCCTTTCACTAAGGCATTTCTTGTGCAATTTTCAAAGTGATATTTGGAAGCCCATAGGGAGCCATGGTGAAAAAGGAAATATCCTCTGATGAAATCTGGAAAGAAGCTTTCTGAGAAACTGCTTAGTGTTCTGTTAATTCGTCTCACAGAGTTACAGCGTTCCAATCAAGAAGCCGCTCGCTAAGCCTGTTCTTGTGGAATTCGCAAAGTGATATTTTGAAGCCCATAGAGGGCTATGGTGAAAAAGAAAATATCCGACAAGAAAAACTGGAAAGAAGACTTCTGAGAAACTGCTTTGTGATATGTGACTTCCACTCACAGAGTTACATCTGTATTTCTTGGATCTCTTTGCTAGCCTTATTTCTGTGGAATCTGAGAACAGATTTTTCAGATCCCTTTGAAGACTATAGGGACAAAGGAAGTATCCTCCGATAGGAAAAAGAAGGAAGCTGTCTGGGAAACCTCTTTGTGTTCTGTGAAATCATCTCACAGAGTTACAGCTTTCCCCTCAAGAAGCCTTTCGCTAAGACAGTTCTTGTGGAATTGGCAAAGTGATATTTGGAAGCCCCTAGTGGGCTATGGTGAAAAAGGATATATCCTCAGATGAAATCTGGAAAGAAGCTTACTGAGAAACTGCTCTGTGATGTGTGCCTTCCACTCACAGAGTTACATCTGTATTTCGTGGATCTCTTTGCTAGCCTTATTTCTGTGGAATCTGAGAACAGATATTCGGATCCCTTTGAAGACTACAGGGCCAAAGGAAATATCCTCCGATAACAAAGAGAAAGAAGCTTTCTGAGAAACTTCTTTGTGTTCTGTGAAATCATCTCACAGATTTACAACTTTCCCCTCAAGAAGCCCTTTGTTAAGACAGTTCTTGTGGAATTGGGAAAGTGATATTTGGAAGCCCATAGACGGCTACGGTGAAAAAGGAAATATCCTCAGATGAAATCTGGAAAAAAGCTTTCTGAGAAACTGCGCTGTGAAGTGGAACTTCCTGTCACAGAGATACATCTGTATTTCTTGGATCTCTTTGCTAGCCTTATTTCTGTGGAATCTGAGAACAGGTATTTCGGATCCCTTTGAAGACTATAGTGCCAAAGGAAATATCCTCCGATAACAAAGAGAAAGAAGCTTTCTGAGAGAGTTCTTTGTGTTCTGTGAAATCATCTCACAGAGTTACAGCTTTCCCCTCAAGGAGGCTTTCGCTGAGAGAGTTGTTGTGAAATTGGCAAAGTGATATTTGGAAGCCCATGGAGGGCTATGGTGAAAAAGGAAATATCCTCAGATGAAATCTTTAAAGAAGCTTTCTGTGAAACTGTTTAATGTTCTGTTAATTCATCTCAAAGAGTTATATCTGTGTTTCGTGGATCTCCTTTCTAGCCTTATTTCTGTGGAATCTGAGAACAGATATTTCGGTCCCTTTGAAGACTATAGGGCGAAAGGAAATATCCTCCGAAAACAAAGAGGAAGAAGTTTTCTGAGAAACTTCTTTGTGTTCTGTGAAATCATCTCACAGAGGTACAGCTTTCCCCTCAAGAAGCCTTTCGCTAAGGCAGTTCTTGTGGAATCGGCAAAGCGATATTTGGAAGCCCATAGAGGGCTATGGTGCAAAAGGAAATATCCTCAGATGAAATCTGGAAAGAAGCTTTCTGATAAACTGCTCTGTGATGTGTGACTTCCACTCACAGAGTTACATCTGTATTTAGTGGATCTCTTTGCTAGCCTTATTTCTGTGGAATCTGAGAACAGATATTTCGGATTCCTTTGAAGACAATAGGGCCAAAGGAAATATCCTCCGATTACAAAGAGAAAGAAGCTTCCTGAGAAGCTTCATTGTGTTCTGTGAAATCATCTCAGAGAGTTACAGCTTTCCCATCAAGAAGCCTTTCGCTAAGAGAGTTCTTGTTTAATTGGCAAAGTGATATTTGGAAGCCCATAGAGGGCTATGGTGAAAAAGGAAATATCCTCAGATGAAATCTGGAAAGAAGCTTTCTGAGAAACTGCTTAGTGTTCTGTTAATGCATCTCACAGAGTTACACCTCTATTTCGTGGATGTCTTTGCTAGCCTTATTTCTGTGGAATCTGAGAACAGATATTTCGGATCCCTTTGAAGACTATAGGGCCAAAGGAAATATCCTCCGATAACAAAGAGAAAGAAGCTTTCTGAGAATCTTCTTAGTGTTCTGTGAATTCATCTCACACAGTTACAGCTTTCCCCTCAAGAAGCCTTTCGCTAAGACAGTTCTTGTGGAATTGGCAAAGTGATATTTGAAAGCCCATAGAGGGCTATGGTGAAAAAGGAAATATCCTCACATGAAATCTGGAAAGAAGCTTTCTGAGAAATTGCTCTGTGATGGGTGACTTCCACTCACATAGTTACATCTGTATTTCGTGGATCTCTTTGCTAGCCTTCTTTCTATGGAATCTGAGAACAGATATTTCGGATCCCTTTGAAGACTGTAGGGCCCAAGGAAATATCCTCCGATAACAAAGAGAAAGAAGCTTTCTGAGAAACTTCTTTGTGTTCTGTGAAATAATCACACAGAGTTACAGTTTTCCCCTCAAGAAGGCTTTCGCTAAGACAGTTCTTGTGGAATTTCAAAGTGATATTTGGAAGCCCATAGAGGGCTATGGTGAAAAAGGAAATATCCTCAGATGAAATTTGGAAAGAAGCTTTCTGTGAAACTGTTTAGTGTTCTGTTAATTCAACTCACAGATTTACATCTGTATTTCTTGGATTTCTTTGTTAGCCTTATTTCTCTGGAATCAGAGAACCGATATTTCGGATCCCTTTGAGGAATATAGGGACAAAGGAAATATCCTCCGATAACAAAGAGAAAGAAACTTTCTGAGAAACTTCTTTGTGTTCTGTGAAATCATCTCACTGAGTTACAGCTTTCCCCTCAAGAAGCCTTTCGCTAAGACAGTTCTGGTGGATTTTCCAATGTGATATTTGGAAGCCCCTAAAGGGCTATGCTGAAAATGGAAATATCCTCTGATGAAATCTGGAAATAAGCTTTCTGAGAAACTGCTTAGTGTTCTGTTAATTCATCTCAGAGAATTACAGCTTTTCTCTCAAGAAGTCGCTCGCTAAGCCGGTTCTGGTGGAATTCGGAAAGTGATATTTTGAAGCCCATAGAGGCCTATGGTGAAAAAGAAAATATCCTCTGAGAAAACCTGGAAAGATGCTTTCTGAGAAACTGCTTTGTGATGTGTGACTTCCACTCACAGAGTTACGTCTGTATTTCGTGGATCTCTTTGCTAGCCTTATTTTTGTGGAATCTGAGAACAGATATTTCGGATTCCTTTGAAGACTACAGGGCCAAAGGAAATATCCTCCGATTACAAAGAGAAAGAAGCTTTCTGAGAAACTTCTTTGTGTTCTGTGAAATCATCTCACAGAGTTACAGCTTTCCCATCAAGAAGCCTTTCGCTAAGACAGTTCTTGTGGAATTGGCAAAGTGATATTTGGAAGCCCGTAGAGGGCTATGGTGAAAAAGGAAATATACTCAGATGAAATCTGGAAAGAAGTTTTCTGAGAAACTGCTCTGTGATGTGTGACTTCCAATCACAGAGTTATATCTGTATATCCTGGATCTCTATGCTAACCTTATTTCTGTGGAATCTGAGAACAGATATTTCGGATCCCTTTGAAGACTCTAGGGCCAAGGAAATATCCTCCTATAACAAAGAGAAAGAAGCTTTCTGAGAAACTTCTTTGTGTTCTATGAAATCATCTCACAGAGTTACAGCTTTTCCCTCAAGAAGCCTTTCGCTAAGACAGTTCTTGTGGAATTGGCAAAGTGACATTTGGAAGCCCATAGAGGGCTATTGTGAAAAAGGAAATATCCTCAGATGAAATCTGGAAAGAAGCTTTCTGAGAA
>NW_020257847.1:0-31610 GCF_003255815.1 Theropithecus gelada
ACACACACACACACACACACACACACACACACACACACACACACACAGGTCTTGACCAGAAAGACTCCTAAGGAATCTTTTGGGAAATATCCTGACTATCTCAGGCAGCTCAATTTCCCCATTTCTTTCCAGCCATCCAAAAATGTTCCAGGTCACCCTCACCACAGGTCACAGATCACTTCCCCTTTGGGCTCTACGGGTTACAACCCTGAATCATCCATCCATCCGACCCCCACCCTCAGGCATGGCATGGTCCGAAATTCACATCTGCTCCTCAGCCCATATAACAGTCACATAAGCTTATCCCTGGCTACAGCTTCCCAATCCTTTATGAGAATTTGCATTTTAGCCTTTGGTTCAGAACCTCCAGTTACCTGCATCTGTCTGAATTTAGGGGACACGCAACACCTTCAAGCAAATTAGAAAGTGGCGCCACTTCTTCCAGACACTTGGGCCATTCACATGTTGGGACACCAAGGTCATAAACATACAACACTCAATGTCTAGGATTTGCATGTGGCCTTCTTAGCGATGCCAAACCCTTGGGCAGTGTGCAACTGGGACAACTGTACTCAGCAGCCATGGAGCTCATCTAAGCGCAGGATTTTTTTTTTTGGGGGGGGGGGTAGAGGGGAGGGAATGGAGTATTGGTCTGTTACCCAGGCTGGAGTGCAGTGGTGTGATCTTGGCTCACTGCAACCTCTGCCTCCAGGGTTCAAGCAATTCTCCCACCTCAGTCTCCTGTGTAGCTGGGATTACAGGCATGCACCACCACACCCAGCTAATTTTTGTATTTTTAGCGGAGACGGGGTTTCACCACGTTGGCCAGGCTGGTCTCAAACTCCTGACCTTAAGTGATCCACCAGCCTCAGCCTCCCCAAAATGCTGGGATTATAGCCATGTCCACAGTTATAGGTGTCTTTTCAATACAGCCTTCAGAATCTTTCCAATAATCCATTTCAGTGTCTCCAAAGCACCCCCACCCCTCCTCACTGGTTTTAGTCTTCACAAAACAGCTTTTGCAGGCTGGAATCCAATCTCTCCCCAGCTTAAACATCTCCTGGAGCTCCCCGACTGTCTTAGAATAAAAGTGAAACTCCTCAGGACAGCGTACAAGGTCCTGCCTGGTCTGATGCTTCTGCAGATCTCCCCAACCCCAAGGCTCCTCATGATCCCCCTTGCTGGCTCAGCTCCAGCTGTGCCACCTTTCTCCTTATTTCAACAGTTCTCCTCTCCTGGCCTTCGCACATGCTGTTCCCAGGCCTGGAGCTCTTTTCTCTCTAGTAAGTGGTTCCCTCTCATTCTTCACCTCAGAAAGCCTCCCCATCTGATGTTCCATCCTCCAGGAACCCAGTTACTCATCTCACCCCGTTTTCATTTCTCCCTAGCACAGCAAAATCTTGTCTTTCTCAATCCAGCAGAAAAAGGCGTGCCATACAAGCACGAGGAAAAGCAGATCCCAGAGCAAACATGGTCCACACTGAACTTTCCCCTAAGGTCCTGTGTGCACAAGGTTAACTGCAGCCAAGTCACTGCAACTTTGCTTACTGGAGAAAGAGCTTCCAGCAGGCTAGAGGGCCATCTGAGGTATCCTGTGGCTTGGGTGTTTGAATCAATAAATAGGATCTTGGAGACTAAGCTCTCACTGTGTTTGGGTTTCTCTCTCTCTCTCTCTCTCTCTCTCTTTCTCTCTCTCTCATTCTCTCTCTCCCCCCTAGAGTTTCTGGTCTCTTTCTGTTCTTTCCTATTTGGAAAATTCTGGGAAAGGAAGAAGGGGTGGAGAAACCTGGGACCAGGGGATCCCAAATTCTCTTTTGTGGTGGGAGGTCCTCATGGCATCCCCCATGGAGTGCCAGGAGAAAGGGCTGAGGACAGGGGTCTTGCTTGGCAGCCGGAGAAGGAAAGGCAAAGTAGGGTTCTTGGCCTGGAACTCCCACCCCTTGGAGGAGGCCCCCGAGGGGGAATTAGCAGCAATAGGGAGCTGTGTCAGGTCATCCCGATCTCAGCCCACCCTTTCATGGGGCACACAGG
The DNA here is from genome assembly GCF_003255815.1 of Theropithecus gelada. Classification (NCBI taxonomy): domain Eukaryota; kingdom Metazoa; phylum Chordata; class Mammalia; order Primates; family Cercopithecidae; genus Theropithecus; species Theropithecus gelada. Next base: position 2,032 of record NW_020257847.1, read on the forward strand.
CCTAAGGGAGAGGAATAGAGGGTATGGCAGCTGGAACCTCGGCCAAGTCTCAAGCAGCTCTTTGAGCCTCAGTTTTGCCATCTGTCAAATGGGTGTGTTGAAATCTATGATATGAGGACTGGGTTTGTAGGGGGAGAGGGAGAGGCAAACTCCCAAAGGGAAGTAGGGGCAGCGTGGGTGCCCCAGAGCCGTCCCCTCGGCCCCCAGGGTTTGGGCGCCCAAGGGCGCATGTGCTTTTGAAATCCCATCCTCCCCCCTCCCCCCATTTATTTTTTGCACAAACATCTAAAGGGACTCCGGTATTCCGGGGCCCTCCAACCAGAATCCTGGTCCCTCCAGTCCCCAGATCACCTAGAGGGGCCCTCCAGGGAGCTCTATCCCTTGCCCAGGGCCCCCCCTTGAGGGAGCTGAGATTTCCATGCTTGGCAATTGGTCTGGGGTCCCAGGGGTCTGGGTCCCGTCTTATGGCTTTTCCAGGGGACAGGAGGCTGTGCCTCCCAGTACCGGAGCCCCGGGATGTGGCCTCCTCCATGGGGACGAGGTTTCCCCCATCCCAGCTCAAAATGCCCCCTAGATGCTGGGGGCGTGGCCTCAAGTTGGGGATGTGGCTTCTTCCTTCATCGCGCCCTTGGGCGTGGCCTCCCGAGAGGGCGGGGCATCCTCCATTCCTAATTCTCCAAAAGGGAGAGCTCAGTCAAGGGCGTAGGCGCAGCCCACCCTCGGCGTGTAGTCTCCCGAGCCCCGCCCCTGGGGAGGTCCCACCGAGACGCAAGCCCCTCCCCGCCCAGCGCCCTCCGCGCAGGCGCAGTGCCGCTCGGCCGCCCGCCCCGCGCTAAGGCGCAGGCGCGGCACCACCCTCCTCGGCTGAGCGCGTGTCGGACTTGAGTTTCACGAACTCCTTGGCCACCTCGTCGTTGCTGCGCTGCGAGAGGATTCGCAGGACCGTGAGGCCGGTGTCGTCCATGTGGATGCGACGGCCTAGCGGCAGCCAGCACGCGGCGCTCCCGCGCTGGGCCAGCTCGCGCAGCTGCAGCACGGCCAGCCCCACCGTGCGGTCCTCGCGCGCGAAGCAGTAGTCCTTGACGCACACCTGCAGCTCGTAGCACTCGGGGCCCGCGTCGGCGCTCAGCGTACTGCGGGGGGCGGGGGGAACGAGAGTCAGGCCACACCCACAGTGATGCCCCGCCCCCACCGCATTTGCTGGCCACGCCCACGCCCGGGAGGACCACACCCGGGAGGACGACCCCGGGGTACCCACACCTATCACCTCCCACGCTACGCTAGCCCCGCCCCTGCCCCGTTACGTGCCCTACAACCCTGCGCTTGGCCATGCCCACAACAGCTGATCTCGAGCTGGGCCATACCCACGCCTGTTTGTCCCGTTTTTCCACCCACGGAAAAATGACCGCATAGTTTTACTCCAGCTCCCGCCCCTCTAACCCTTTCCTCAGACACCGCCCCGCAAGGCCATGGCCGCACCCTGAGATACCCGCGCCTGTGCCCTCTGCCGGCTGAACTGCTGCCCGCACGGCCCCGCCCCTAATGTCCCATCCAGAAGCTCTTTAACCAGGCTCTCCTCTAGACCCACGACGTGGCCCTTTCCCCAGCTCCCCACACCCCCAGCCCACCCCTCTTACTTCCAAGATGCCCTGCAGACATGAGCCTGCCCTGGTGCCTCACCATGGGTGACACCACCGCCCGCATGCCCCTCACCTGTGCTCCTGCTCCTAAGCAGTCCCAGTGACCTGCCCTGACGCCGGCTGGATAAGAGCCCCTCCTACAGGGCCACGCCGCCCAGCTGCTCCCTCTTGTCCCCCTCCCAGGTTGCACCTCTATCCCTGAAGTACTCCGGCCCACCCTGGCTGACATCTGACCTCCCACTAGACCATGCTTCTCCTCCTGAGTATTCCCTAAGGGGGCCAATCGCCCCAAAACCTTCTGACCAAGCGCCCTGTGCTGACATGACCTGGAACTGGCTTCAATCTTGTCCCATAAGAGCTCCCAGCCCCCCTAGATGATACCAGCTAACCAGCTCTGATTTACCGTTACCTCTGTGCATTTTTATGTATTTATTTTATTATATTTATTTATTTTTTGAGCGGGCGTCTTCCCCTGTCACCCAGGCTGGAGTGCAGTGGCACAATCTCGGCTCACTGCAACCTTTGCCTCCCGGGTTCAAACGATTCTTCTGCCTCAGCCTCCCTAGTAGCTGGGATTACAGGCATGCACCACCACACCCGGCTGATTTTTTGTATTTTTAGTAGAGATGGGCGGTCTCACCATGTTGGCCAGGCTGGTCTCGAACTCCTGACCTCAGGTGATCCACTGCCTTGGCCTCCCAAAGTGCTAGGATTACAAGCGTCAGCAACCGTGCCTGGCCCATAGATTTTTGGTTTTTTAAAGACAGGGTCTCGCTATGTCGGTCACCCAGGCTGGAGTACAGTGGCACAATCATAGCTCATTACAGCCTTAAACTCCTGAGCTCAAGCGATATTCCTGCCCCAGCCTCCCAGGTAGCTGGGACTACTTTTGTCTGCACTTTTGTCCCCCAAGAACATCCAACATTGCCCTGCCCCAGTGCTCTATGAGGCTGACACTTGACCCAAGGATCCAGCCCACATGACCCCAACTTTACCTCCGCTAACCACCACCATCTACCCCCGTGAACAGACTTTTTTTTTGAGACAGTCTTCTTGCTCTGTCGCCCAGGCTGGAGTGCCATGGCACAATCATGGCTCACTGCAACCTGTGTCTCCTGGGTTCAAGCGATTCTCATACTCCTCACCCTCTGGAGTAGCTGGGATTACCAGCGCCTGCCACCACACCCGGCTAATTTCTGTATTTTTAATTTTTTTTGAGTCTCGCTCTGTAGCCCAGGCTGGAGTGCAATGGCGCCATCTGGGGTCATTGCAACCTCCACCTCCTGGGTTCAAATGATTCTCCTGTCTCAGCCTCCCGAGTAGCTAGGATTACAGGCGCCCACCACAACACCCAGCTAATATTTTATATTTTTAATAGAGATGTAGTTTCACCACGCTGGCCAGGCTGGTCTCGAACTCCTGGCCTCAAGTGATCTGCCCAAGTTGGCTTCCCAAAGTGTTGAGATTACAGGCGTGAGCCACCATGCTCGGGCAGAGCAGACTTTTTTTTTTTTTTGAGATGGAATTTCGCTTTTGTTGCCCAGGCTGGAGTGCAATGGCTCGATCTTGGCTCACTGCAACCTCCTGGGTTCAAGCGATTCTTCTGCCTCAGCGTCCTGAGTAGCTGGGATCACAGGCGTGCGCCACCACACCTGGCTAATTTTTTTGTGCGTTTTTAGTAGAGACGGGGTTTCACCATGTTGGTCAGGCTGGTCTTGAACTCCTGACCTCAGGTGATCTGTCTGCCTCGGCCTCCCAGAGTGCTGGGATGACAGGCGTGAGCCACCACACCAGGCCAGAGCAGACATTTTTATGCTCTCCACATCATCAGCATCCTCTAGACCCTATCCTGATACCCGCAGCCTAGGCCCACTCCCAACTCCGAGAACCTCCATCCAGTGTGACCCCACCCCCATGCCTGGGATCCATCCACACTCCACTCCTGTCCCCAGAGCCGACTCCTCCAGATGGGCTGCCCCGACGGTCCTGACAAGGCTCAATGTGGACTCCAGTAGTCCCCACCCCCATGCGACCTCGGTCCTGTCCCCAGGTCCCTCAGCCCCCCACTCATAAGCCTCATCACTGCCACCCTCATTCCTTCACCAGACAGAGTCTCCAGCCCCAGCAATGGCCCTGCCCAACATGCACTTCCTACCCAGACTTTCCCTCCCCTCCACAAGTCTTCATCACGAAGTTACTCCACTCTACTCATTGCCTCCCCTGGGATCTGCCTGCTCCCAAAGGTGACCTCCATCCTCGTGTCCCCTCCCTGATGCCATTCCTGCACTACTAAGGTGTCTCCCTTTCCAGCACCCGCACCTAGAATGTGGCCTCTCCCATTCTCGGGCCCAGATCCCAGATCCCTCCTGCCTAGCTGGCTTTGGGGTTCACCTCGTGGATGCCCCTGCCCTTGCCCCCATGCTCTTCGCAGCATCCCAAACTCACAACTGGAAGCTCTCATTGTACTTGGGAGCCCAGCTATTGTTCTTGGATTTGGTCGCAAACTTGCGTTTCTTGTCGCTGAGCTGGGGCCCAATGATGTTGACCTCGATGAATGGCCGGAAGATGCCAGAAGTCTGCCACTTGAGGTCATTGGCAGCCACCACTGTTGGGGGAGGTAGAGGGTAAGACAGGTCAGGTTCTCCCAGTTGGAAAAAGTAAATGTTTGTGGCTCTCAAAACCTGCCCCAAGGCTGGGCGCAGTGGCTCATGCTTGTAATCCCAGCACTTCAGGAGGCAGGTGGATCGCTTGAGTCCAGGAGTTTGAGACCAGCCTGGGCAACATGGTGAAACCCTGTCTCTACGAAAAATACAAAAATTAGCTGGGTGTGGTGGCATATGCCTGTAGTCCCACATACTTGTGGGGCTAAAGCAGGAGGATTGCTTGAGCCTGGGAAGCGGAGGTTGCAGTGAGCTGAGATTGTGCCACTGCACTCCAGCCTGTGTGACAAAGCGAGATCCTGTCTAAAAAAATAAAAATAAAAACAAAACAAAAACAACTCCCCCGCCCGCCAAAAACCATGTCTGAAATAAAGACTACATTTCCCAGCATTCCCATGTAGCTAAGTGTGGTCATATGACTATGTTTTGGCCAATGAGATGAGAGAAAAAAAATCACGTGTACTACTTCTCCACTGTAGTTTAAAAGGCAGGGAGTGAACCCTAAACTTTCCCCTTCCTCTAGCCGCAGTCTGCAATGCTTGTGGGGGCTGAGCTCTTTATGAGCCTACAGTGGAGGAAAAACACATTTGAATCCAGGTGTGGTGGCTCACGTCTGCAATCCCAGCACTTTGGGAGGCCCATGTGGAAGGATTGCTTGAGGCCAGGAGTTTGAGACCAGCCTGGATACCAGAGTGAGACCCCATCTCTACAAAAATATAATTTAAAAAGTAGCCAGGTGTGATGCTGCATGCCTGCAATCCCAGCGACTCCGGAAGCGGAGGCAGGAGGATTGCTAGAGCCCAGGAGTTTGAGGCTGCAGTGTGCTATAATTGCACCACAGCACTCCAACCTGGGCAACAGAGTGAGACTCTGGCCTCTAAAACAAACAAACAACAACAACACATTAGGGATGAAAATGCAACAAAAGGGCCGGGCGCGGTGGCTCAAGCCTGTAATCCCAGCACTTTGGGAGGCCGAGACGGGCGGATCACGAGGTCAGGAGATCGAGACCATCCTGGCTAACATGGTGAAACCCTGTCTCTACTAAAAAATACAAAAAACTAGCCGGGCGAGGTGGTGGGCGCCTGTAGTCCCAGCTACTTGGGAGGCTGAGGCAGGAGGATGGCATAAACCTGGGAGGCAGAGCTTGCAGTGAGCTGAGATCTGGCCACTGCACTCCAGGCTGGGCGACAGAGCGAGACTCCATCTCAAAAAAAAAAAAAAAAAAAAAAAAAAGAAAATGCAACAAAAGATGTCAGCAGCACAGATCACCAGCACCACGAAGCTGTCGTATCAGCTTGAGGCTGGTTGCTCTTAGACTGTTACCCCAGAGGAAAACTAATTCTATCATTTTTGTTCATTTGTTTACATGGAGTCTCACTCTGTCACGCAGGCTGGAGTGCAGTGGCGCGATCTCAGCTCACTGCAACCTCCACCTCCCAGGTTCAAGCGATCTTCCCACCTCAGCCTCCTGAGTAGCTGGGATTACAGGCGCACACCACCACACCCCGCTACTTTTTGAATTTTTAGTAGAGAAAGGGTTTCACCACGTTGGCCAGGCTGGTCTCGAACTCCTGGCCTGAAGTGATCCGCCAGCTTCGGCCTCTCAAAGTACTGGGATTCCAGGCCTGAGCCACCACACCTGGCCTAATTCTGTCTTATTTAAGCCATGTCAAAAACAACCCAATCTGTGTTCTAGTCAACAAAAGACAAGAAAAGGAAAGCAGGGCTGAGAGATGGAGAAAGTGGGATTCAGTCTTATAACACTGTTTACACTGCTGGATCCAGCCATGCCTGAAGGTGGTGACCTCTGGACATTTCCATTTTATGGACCATTAAACAACAACAACAAAAAAGGGTATTGCTTAAGCCAGTTTGAATTTGATTTCTGTTTTGGAACCCAGCAAGTCCCTCCCACCTCAGACCACTCACCTTTCACTGTGACCTTGTGTTCCCCAGTTCCTGGATGAGTAAACAGCTCAACGTGGACGGAGACTTCACCCACAGGGTCTTCTACACCCAAGCCTGGGCAGGGCAGGGGAGGATGGTCAGCATGAGCTCTGTTCTTTCCCACCCACCAGGAGGGACCTTGACGGCCTCCCACCCACCCGTGCTGGCGGCACCAGGTCATCAGCCCTGTTAGGGAGGCACTGAGGGGGGCCGGGATAGGAGGTGCTCTTGGGAAGCCAAGAATCCTGGGTTCTGGCCTTTTACTGCCTTGCTGTGTGATCTTGGGTAGATCGCTTAACCTCTCTGAGCCTAATGCAATTCTTTTCTTTTTTCTTATTCCATTGACTGCCATGTTGTCAAAATTCAGTCTTCGCGTTACACTACATCTTGGCAACATCTGGCACCCTGGCCTCCTGTGGCTGTTTGTCCTCTTGGCTGCAACAACGTCACCACCTCCAGATTCTCATCCTACATAGTTGTCACTCCTTCCAACCCCCTTTTGTCATTTTCTCCTCTGTGGGTCCTCAAACTAACCCTGCACCTCAATCTTTGACTCTCTTCTTTGTCTTCACTTCTTCCCTAGGTGCCCATAAACTGGAAAATCCTGCCAGCTCTACCTTCAAAATACATCCATATGTCTTTTACCTGTATCCTACACCTGCCCCCAGCATCCCATGCCTGGACTATCGCATTAGCCTCCTTACTGGTCTCCCTCCTTCCATTCTTTCATCAACTCTCAATATACCAGCCAGAAAAATTGTATTAAGTCAGAGCTTGTCGGCAGGGCACGGTGGCTCACTGCTGTAATCCAGCATTTTGGGAGAGTGAGGCAGGAGGCTCCCTTGAGCCCAGGAGTTTGAGACTAGCCTGGGCAACACGGCAAAACCCCATCTCTACAATAAATACAAAAATTAGTGGCCATGGTGGCGCGTGCTTGTAGCCCCAGCTACTCTGGTGGCTGAGGTGGGAGGGACGCTTGAGCTCAGAAGTGTCCAGGCTGCAGTGAGATGAGATCGCACCACTGCACTTCAACCTGGGTGACAGAGTGAGACCCTGTCTCAGAAAATTAAAAAATAAATACATAAATAAAATTTAAAAGTCAGATCATGTTCCTCCTCTGCTCAAAACTCTTCCGTGGGTTGGGCAGTGGTGGCTCATGCCGTAACCCCAGTACTTTGGAGGGCTCATGCCTGTAATCCCAGCATTTTGGGAGGCCAAGGTGGGCAGATAACTTGAGTTCAAGAGTTCGAGCCCAGGCTGGCCAACATGGTGAAACCCTGTCTCTACTAAAAATACAAAAATCAGCCGGGCGTGGTAGTGCACGCCTGTAATCCCAGCTACTTGGAAAGCTCAGACAGGAGAATCACTTGAACCTGGGAGGCAGAGGTTGCAGTGAGCCCAGATTGAACCACTGCACTACAGCATGGGTGACAGAGAGAGACCCTGTCTCAAAAAAAAAAAAAAAAGAGAGAGAAAAGAAAATTAGCCAGGCATGGTGATGCGTGCACCTGTAGTCCCAGCTACTTGGGAGGCTGAGGCAGGAGGATCGCCTAATCCCATCCCAGTAGGTTAAGGCTGCAGTGAGCTATGATCCCGCCACTGCACTTGAGCCTGGGTGACACAGTAAGACTGTATAAAAAGGAAACAAAACAAAGCAAAAACAAACTCTTCCATGGCTCCCACCTCACTCTGAAATAATCAAAGTGGTTTTTGCGATCTACAACACTCCTTCCAATAGTGGCCCTTTCCAGTAGGTTACTATTACCTCTCCCCACTCACCCCATTCTTGCCCTTGTTAACTCTGATCCAGCCCCACAGGTCACCTCATTGCATCACCTGGCTCAGAATCCTCATCCCTCCTGATGTGACAGCTAGTAGGAGCATATTTTATTTTCCTTACCCGTACTTCCCTTCTAGTGCAGAATCTTAAGTTTCTTTTCTTCCTTTTTTTTTTTTTTGAGATGGAGTCTCGCTCTGTTGCCCAGGCTGGAGTGCAGTAGCCGGATCTCAGCTCACTGTAAGCTCCGCCTTCCGGGTTTACGCCATTCTCCTGCCTCAGCCTCCCGAGTAGCTGGGACTACAGGCGCCTGCNGTTTTTTGTTTTTTTTTTTTTTTTTTTTTTTTTTTTGAGACGGAGTCTCGCTGTGTCACCCAGGCTGGAGTGCAGTGGCGCGATCTCGGCTCACTGCAAGCTCCGCCTCCCGGGTTTATGCCATTCTCCTGCCTCAGCCTCCGAGTAGCTGGGACTACAGGCGCCCGCCACCACGCCCGGCTAGTTTTTTGTATTTTTAGTAGAGACGGGGTTTCACCATGTTAGCCAGGATGGTCTCGATCTCCTGACCTCGTGATCCACCCGCCTCGGCCTCCCAAAGTGCTGGGATTACAGGGTTGAGCCACCGCGCCCGGCCTTTTTGTATTTTTTTTGTGGAGACGGGGTTTCACCATTTTGGCCAGGATGGTCTCGATCTCTTGACCTGGTGATCCTCCTGCCTCAGCCTCCCAAAGTGCTGGGATTACAGGCGTGAACCACCGCACCCGGCCTTCTTTTTTGTTTTTGAGACGGAGTCTTGCACTGTCCCCAGGCTGGAGTGCAATGACGCAATCTTGGCTCATTGCAACCTCCGCCTCCCAGGTAAAGCAATTCTCCTGCCTCAGCCTCCTGAGTAGCTGGGATTACAGGCATCCACCCACATGCCTGGCTAATTTTTATATTTTTAGTAGAGATGGGGTTTCACCATGTTGGCCAGGCTGGTCTCAAACTCCTGACTTCAAGTGATCCACCCAACTCAGCCTCCCAAAGTGCTGGGATTACAGGCATGAGCCACCCTGCCCGGCCTCAACCCCTAATTTTTCCATTCTGGAGTCAACAAGTTCCCTTGTCTGCTTGAATCGTGGTGTGGTGGGCTTCTGTGTGGGGTCACACGTGTCCTCCATGGTTCCAATGGGGATCATGGATGCGGCAGCCTGTAAGAATCTCGTCCAGTCCCGCCTTCCGTGACTCAAAAGGGCATCCTGTGGGGCCTGTGGACCTGTGACCGCCAGCACCTCCACCAGCCCCTCCCCAGCCCCTACCAGGCAGCTCCCCACTCCTGGACCACCCCATGCATGGGGAGAAGAAAGGGAAAGTCAGAGGTGAGGGCGGGAAGTTGGGTCAGTCCAAGGCTGATTGGGTTACCTCGCGCTGGACAGGAAGTGACTGAGGGTTGGGAAGCACAGGGGCCTGGAAACCCCCATCACCCCAGGACTGGGGTATGTGGCCCCGGTCTTTGCTGCCCACCCCAGGCCGCCTTCCTTGTTGCCTCAGGCTCCCATTCCACCCCCGCCCCGCGCCACCAGTCACATGCTCAGCCGCCCTGCCCTCCCCCAGGCCGATGCTTCATAGCAAGCTCAATCCGGGCCAGACTGGGGTGCCGGGGGGAATTGGACAGTGGTGGGTCGGGTGAGGGGTCAGACCAAGGCCAAAGCTAGTAAGAAGGGGGGAGGGGGGCAGTGCTGGGTGCCCCCATCCCATGCTTTGCTGGCTCCGTGAGGAAGGGTCTGTCCTGGGCCTCTCAGTGCTTCTTCCAACCCCACTCCCCACTCCCCAAGTCCCGGGACTCCTGCAGGTGAAGGTTCCTCGGACAAGTGGTTGAATCTCCTTTGGCTCTCAGCATCTCATCTGTGGAATGATGGACCCCTCGTGGGGCAGTTAAAGAAATCTGTTTCAGATTCCCCAAGAAGGTTAGGCACGGAGGCTCATGCCTGTAATCCCAGCACTTTGGGAGGCCGAGGTGGGAGGATCATTTGAGGCCAGGAGTTTGACACCAGCCTGGGCAACATAGCCCAGGAGGTGGAGGCTGCAGTGAGCTGAGATTTCATCATTGCACTCCAGCCCGGGTGACAGCACCTGCCTCAAATTGAAAACAAACTGGTCAGGTGCTGGGATTACACCTGTCATCCTAGCACTTTGGGAGGCCGAGGCCAAGGCAGGTGGACCACTTGAGGCCAGGAGTTCAAGACCAGCCTGGCCAACATGGCGAAACCCCGTCTCTACTAAAAATACAAAAATTAGCCAGGTGTGGTGGTGCAGGCCTGTCATCCCAGCTACTCAGGAGGCTGAGGCACAAGAATCGCTTGAACCCAGGAGGCGAACGGAGGTTGCAGTGAGCTGAGATTTCGCCACTGCATTCCAGCCTGGGTCACAGAGTGAGACTCTGTCTCAAACAACAACAACAACAAAACCAAGCATAGATTCTTCAAGAAATGCCTGGCGCAAGGTCCTGCTCAGCGTTAGAGCCTGATAAGTGTTCACTGTTTTCTATGCTAGGAAATGTGACATCAAATATATTAATGAGAACAGTAATAATGGCCAGGCGTGGTGGCTCACACCTATAATCCCAGCACTTTGGGAGGCTGAGGTGGGCGGATCACCTGAGGTCTGGATTTCAAGACCGGCCTGGCCAACATGGAGAAATCTGTTTCTACTAAAAATACAAAATTAGCTGGGCGTGGTGGCGCATGCCTGTAATCCCAGCTACTTGGGAGGCTGAGGCAGGAGAATCGCTTGAACCCAGGAGGTGGAGGTTGAGCCAAGATTGCATCATTGCCCTCCAGCCTGGGCAACAAGAGCAAAACTCCATCTCAAAAAAAAAAAAAAAAAAAAAAAAAGAAAGAAAGAATGAAAGAACATTAATAACAGTGAGGAATTGCTGAGATCTTACTATCTGCCAGAAATCGCTCTAAATGTAACTCCTTCAATCCTAAAAATAATCTCCTCAGCCTGGCATAGTGGCGCACACCTGTAATCCCAGCATTTTGGGAGGCCAAGGAGGAGGATCACTTAAGGCCAGGAGCTCAAGATGAGCCCGGACAACAAAGTGAGACCCCCTCTCTACAAAAAAAATTTAAAAATTAGCTAGCCATGGTGGCATGTGCCTGTAGTCCCAGCTCCTCGGGAGGCTGAGGCAGGAGGATCACTTGAGCACAGGAGGGAGGCTGCAGTGAGCAGTGATTGCACCACTGCATTCCAGCCTAGGTGACAGAAGGAGACCCTGTCTCTAAATAATAATAATATCGATAACAATAATCTTATGAAGTAGGGTCCTTGACTGTCCCCATTTTACAGATGAGAAAACTGAGGCTCAGGGAATCAGATTCTTGCCCAAGGTGCCTACCCATGGAGTGGCTGGGCTGGAATCACAGCCCAGCTCTTAATCTGACAGGTGACTGTCCCGGGGTCCCAGGATCTGGCTTAAAAAAATGTGTCATTTCAGGAGAAATGAATTCTGGGATTCTCACTGGAATCACTTCTTCCCCATGTAGAACCAGCAAATCGTCCTTCCCCCTCACCCGCCTGGGCCCTCCAAGCTGCTCAGGCCTGGGCGGCAGCCCTGCAGGCCCCTGAGGCAGAAGGACGATCCTTTTACTAGCCGGGGCCGGGAGGGGCGCAGGCACCGGGCCCCAGGCGAGGGGGGGGGGGGGGGGGGGGGGGGGGGCGGCGGAGGCACGTACCCTTCTCAGGATAAATGTCTTCACTAAGGGTAAACCTAGTACCTTTTCCACCATGGACTAATTGGGGGGTGGAGAGGGGAGAGAGGTGGGAAGCATGGGGAGCGGGGAGAGACGAGCCAGTGAGAGGTGAGGATGGAGGAGTGTGTGTGGAGCGGGCAAGGGAGGCGCGGAGAGGGGACAGCGAGTGAGAGGGAGGAAAAACAAGAGAGAGAGAAACGTCAGCTGCAGACAGACGGAGAGACAGACAGACAGCCTCCTGCTCCACGGACGCCAGAGACACTAAAAGCAGCCAGGACTGGAAGGGAAGCTGAGCTCAGAGACCCAGCGCCCACGGAGGGCCCTGGGCTGGCTGGATCCGGGGGGAAGGGGGCCGTCGGAGGCCACAGGCCTTTACTCCCCTCGCCCCAGGCTGGGTGTCGATGGCGATTCTCCCTCTCCCTCCTGAGGTCAAGCTGCCAAACTTCTTGCCCTTGTTGGGACCAATTTTGAAAAGGGGGGCGGTCCCCAAGGAATCCCGCCCTCCATCCAGCCCCAGCTGCCGTGTGTGTGCACTCAGAGAGGGACAGGAGACCGAAGCAAAAGACAGAGAGAAAGAGAGAGAGAGTTTGAGAAATGGGAACTCCCTCTCCGTCCAGCCTCCCCCACCAAGTCGAGGTCCCTCCCACCCTCGGGGCTGTCAATCATTCCTTAGCCCCATGACGTCACAGAGGTCCCTCCTCAGGGGACTTCAACCACTCCCCGGGACCATGAAGTCAGAGGTCCCACCCGTGGACCTGCCAATCATTCCTTGACCCCTTGACATCAGAGGTCCTGCTCATCCTGAGCTGTCAATCACTCCTGAAGTCTCCCAGAGCTGTCAACCACTCCCTGGACCCATGACTGTCCAGGTCCCTCAGGAGCTGACAATCATTCATTGGCCCTGGGACACCATAGATTTTCCTGGGAGATGACAATCACTTTGTGGCCCTACGAAGTCACAGGTTCCACACCTAAGAGTCATCAAGCCTGCCCTGGTCCTTGATGTCAAAGACATTCCATCCCAGAGCTGCCAATCATTGTCTGGCTCCAGGACATCACAGATTTTCCCAGGAGCTGACAATCACCTCCCGGCCTGTGACGTCAGAGGCCCCGCCCCCACGAACCTTTGATCACTCATTGGTCCCCGGACTTGGTGCAGAGATGTCAATTCCGCCCCATCCATGACATCACAGGGGGAGTGAGCCGCACAGCCGCACAGGCTTGGGGCGGGGCTGTCTCTGCGGAGCGCGAAAGGGTGATGGGGTCTGGGCGCCCTTACCCTGGGCCGATTGCGTCTGTACAAAGGTCTTAATGAGCAGGTCGGTGGCCTGTGTGTAGAGCGACAGGGCATAGCGCAGGGATTGCAGGTCCGGGCTCTTCTCCAGGAAGGTCTTCTTGAGGCCCACGCCACCCGCATGGAAATATTGCTGGGGAGGACAGGGTGGGAAGAGGTGAGGCTGGTGGGACGCTCTACCCACTCATAGGGCGGGGTAGCCCTGCTGTCACCACTCCCAATTCCTCCTGCTACTACTTTCTCACCTCTTCCTTTGCTTTGCCTAGTGAACTCCTATGCATTCCTCAGAACCCACCTCTCACATGCCCTCTTCCAGGAAGCCCTGGCTTCTCCCACCTTGGGTTCACCCAGCCCCCATCCTTCCCTCTACCCTTCTACACCTCAAGAAACGCCTGGCACAAGGTCCTTTACATCCTTCCCTCTATACCTTCTCACTCCTTGGGCTCCCCCAGCCCACATCCTTCCCTCTACCCCAAGCCTAATCCTACAAGGCTGAGGATGTCTGTATCCAGCCGTCTTCCCTGACGTGGGGCTCCTTAATGCTCCGGCATTAGCCAGCCCAGCTCTGGCACAGAAGAGGGAATGAGGGAGTGTTTATCAACTGAATGAATTAATGTGGGTCTGAGGCAAACCTAGGTCCATGACCACAGCAGCCACACCCTCTACACCCCCCACCTGGCATGGGGAGGGGTAGGGCCTCTCACCTTGATTGTGTCCAGGGCCAACTCAACCACCGCGCACTGCTTTGGGGTCAAGCTCTTGGCTTCTTCTCGTACCATGTGGTCCTGGATGGATGGGGAGAGGGGCCACGTGGGTGGAGTGGGCTCCACCTTCGGAATCTGTGCCTATGGGTCTCATCCCTGTTAAACTTGGAGGAGCTGGGCTGAGGGTCTATGTTTTCATCATCCCAGCACCCAATATGTGACTGGTACACAGCAGGTGCTCAACAAATACTTGTTGAACAAATGACTTGCCCTCTTGATCAAGTTGTACCTGAAGCTGAACCATTCACATCTTTCCGACATACTGGGGAGCAAATATCTTGTGCTTCAGTGAGTAGTTTCTGTCCTTTGAGCCTGTAATGCACGTCATCATCCTGCAAACCCTCCCCCAGGATGGTGGCAACCTGGAAGCCACATGAGTTTGGGGAGCAGTCCCTCACCCCATACTCCAGCCCCACTCCTCACCTTGAGTTTGGACAGCTGACCCAGCTCCTTGGCTGCATTGAAGATCATCTGGGTTCCCTGCGGGTAACAATAGACAGCTGGGTGAGGGCAGGGGCGCTACAGCTGACACTCCAGCCCCAGAGACCATCTTGGTTCTTGCCCAAAGGCTCTGGGCAGGGCAATAATTGTGTCCCAGAGACAGAGGTCTGGAATTCCCCAGGAAGAACTGAGGAGGATGTGGTGAGCTTGTCCCTGAAAATCCCAGTCCCGTGGGGATAGTACCCACCCTCTCAGCCTCAACCAGGCTTGTGTAATGGGAGAAACAGACAGGGACCAGACTGTGAGGGGCAGTGGGTTGGGGGGGGCCTCAGACGGTGGTGTTTGTGGGTGTGGGCAGGGTTTTCCAGGGAAAGGGAGCTTTGGGAAAACAAAAGGCCGGGCTGCGGTTTCAGAAAATGGCTCTGGTAAAACACTTCCTCCTCCTCAAGGAAGCATCCCCTCTGCAGGGAAATTTCCCCTGTAATCTGGCAGGACTTTCAGTCTGATTTTTTTTTTTTTTTTTTTTTTTTTGAGACAGGGTCTCCCTCTGTTGCCCAGGCTGGAGTGCAGTGGCGTGATCATAGCTCATTGCAACCTCAAACTCCTGGGCTCAAGCAATCCTCCTGCCTCCCCAGTAGCTGGGACTACACGTGTGAGCCACCATGTCCAGCTAATTTGTGAAATTTTTTCATAGAGATGGGGTCTTGCTGTGTTGTCCAGGCTGGTCTTGAATTCCTGGGCTCAATTGATCCTCCCACTTCAGCCTCCCAAAGTGCTGGGATTACAGGCTTGAGCCACGTTGCCAGCCAGTCTGACCTCTTTTTTTTTGAGACGGAGTCTTGCTCTGTCACCCAGGCTGGAGTGCAGTTGCACGATCTTGGCTCACTGCAAGCTCCGCCTCCCGGGCTCAAGCCATTCTCCTGCCTCAGCCTCCCGAGTAGCTGGGACTACAGGCGCCTGCCACCACGCCTGGCTATTTTTTTTTGTATTTTTAGTAGAGACAGGGTCTCACCGTGTTAGCCAGGATGGTCTCGATCTCCTGACCTCGTGATCTGCCTGCCTTGGTCTCCCAAAGTGCTGGGATTACAGGCGTGAGCCACCATGCCCGGCCCAGTCTGACCTCTTAAAGGAAAAATCCTCCCTCTATACAAACACCTCCATATCCATCCTCAACCCCACTCCCAAACAGACACTGGCAAGATGGTGATGTGGTGATGGCTCTGACAAGCCAGATGGGCCTGGGTTCAAATTGCAGCCCTGCTGTGTGGCCCTGGGCAAGTCACTTAACCTCTCTGAGCCTCAGTTTTCCCATCTAGATGGGGAAAATCATATCCACTTTGTGGCTTAGTCTGAACTAAACATGTCTTTGCTCAGTGTTCACTAATTATCACTTGGTCTCAAAGTCATGGGCAATGCTAAGGGAGACGGGGTCCCAGCCTGGAAGGCATGTCTCTAGCCCCCTCTCTCACTGTTGGATGGCCCCAGTCTTGTCCCTGAATACTCTGAGCCTCAATTCCCACCCTGGCTACCATGGATACCCATGGTAACTTGGGGGACAGGGTGGGGCTGAGTATTGAGGCAACGAGTCTTGTATTACTGGGTCCTGGGATGGTCTGGGGGTCCTGGGTGAGGCTATGTGGGGAGGGGGCCCATTTACAGTGGGGAAATTTGAATGATGTTTATAGTCTACCAGCTGGCCACCTGGTCATTCCTACTAGTATTATTATTATCATCTTGGCTGTTACTATTCTTATTTCTTGTCGTGATCCTGAGGTTCTTACAAGGCACAGTTATTCAGGGGTCCAGCGAACTGGGCCTCAGTTTCCCCTGCTGCACCCACCTGTAGTCTGGCAGGGCTCAGGGGCCTTCCTGGGTACCCTCTGCCCTACCCACCAACCCCCCACCCACCACCCCAAACGAGCAAGCCAGACAGACAAAGGAAGAAGAGACCAACAGACAGTTTCACAGTACGCCCTCGGACGGCACGAACCACAGAGGTGGAAGGGGGCACAGGGGTGGGGTGGAGGGGAGTGGGGTGGGAGCCAGACAGACAGTGAGAGGCCGGTCTTACGTCTGAGTGGCTTGGCAATTTCACCCTGCCCTGTGGAGAGAATCAGGTGGAGGTCAGAGTTCTGGTGACTGCTGGGAGGATACTCAGTGGGACTTCCCTGCCCCCTCAAAACACAGTCTCACTTCCCAGCCCAGGAGCTCCTCCCCAGGTCCTGAGTCTAATGGTGGGCCCCCTCCCCAGCTAGCACCTCCTCTTGTCCCCCAGCGGGGGTTTAGGGGTCAGACTCCTTGACTGCCAGAACACGCTCAGGGTGCCCAGGAGGCTGGAAGCAGCCTCATCCCACAGTCAGCCTGGGGCACCTGGGGAGGTGGGGAGATAAGACAGGGCTAGGAATCTCTCCTCCTCCATTCCTAAGGGGTTGCCCCTGTATCCCAGCACCCGAGTCTACAAAAAACATACTAACATATACTGTAAGTTCACTCAATGCTGAAGAACCCATACACTAAACTACATACGTGCACTCCTAAACACTTGCAGGCATGTGCACAATCACACACATAAACCCACACACCCTTGACCCCACACGGATTCACATCCACATATAGGGTGCCTGGACACTGAATATGCCCCCCAGAGGGCTGGCGGAGAAAGTAGAGAATGTGTGAATCCCTGTGACCCACATTCACAAAGCTATGCACTCCATTTATATGCACAAAGGTACAACAATATCTTCTGCACAAGTGCACAGCAAGACAGCTGCTTGCGTGTTGCTGTAGCTCCCATCTCCTTAACAACAAGCACGCACTAGCACAGCAACAAAAAAAATTTCTACATAAAAAACAACACGTCTCAATCCAGGGTGGCGATCCAGCATATAGGCTCCTCAAGAAGTCACAGAATTTCAGCTGAGCCCAGGGCTCAGATGAGCCCTGTGGGTACTACTGTGGGAGGATGGGAGCTGTTTGTGCACACACATTAGTTCACATGTGCACACACACTGCATGTTCTGTCCCTGGAGAATCACTTCATCTCTGACTTCTGGATTTGCAGGACTTGGTTAGGACAGCTATCTCCTACCCATGACCCCCAGCTGCCCTTCCTGCCTAGGTGCACAGACACACACACATGCACACGCATGCCCAGACACCGGAGCTCAGGGCCTCAGTGAGACGAGGCCCTCATTACCTTTTCTAATCCCTTGCCATGTTTTCTCAAGAGGTTCCCCTGCAGAGACAATGTTACAGGGTGATCAACCTGGCAAGTCGTGCAGGGTGGGAACCTGGGATGCTCACAGGAATATTCACGGGGATGGGGGAATCCACACAGCACAGGGGACTTGACTGGGTTGCATGGGGATAGTGTGTTTGTTTGTGTGTGTGTGTGTGCACGTGTGGGCACACTTTAATGACTGACTCTTAAATGCTGTGAGTTAGAGACAGGAAAGAGAGAGAGAAAGATACAGATACAGAGCTAGAGAAAGCCAGAAAGAAGGGAAATAAGTCACTGCCAAAATAAAATCCACTTACATTTACTGTACACATGAGACCCTTGGTTCTTGGGTTAACAGGAAAGCAAATGTGCTGCATATTCAGACAGATCTGAATTTGAATCCTGACTGGCATATATTTACTATATGACCTTGAACAAGTGACTCCTCTCCGAGCCTCAGCTTTCCTCATCTGCAAAATGGGGATCATAATATCCACCTCACTCAAAGGGTAATCATGAAGGTGAGCTGAAACAGGGGCTATGAGAAGGTCTGGCATATGGGGAGTCATTAAATGTGAATTCCTTTATCCCCCTGCCTACAAAAGCATTGCCTGTGGTCAGGTATGCTGCCACCAAGTGGTTATAGCCAAAGACCCAGGCTGCAGCTACCAGGAAGTAAGCACTTGTAAACTTTTGACAAAGTGAAATCTTGTAACAGCCTTGTCTTGCCCACAAAGGGAAAATCTGAAGTTGTTTTGTCTCTGCTCTCATACATGTCTGCATATCACCACCACCATCACCACCACCACCACCATTAGCTCTGATTTAGTGATCACTGCCTCTGGGCCAGTCACTGAGAGTGCAGTGGCGGGATCTCAGCTCATTGCAACCTCCACTTCATGGGTTCAGGCAATACTGAGATGAGTATTTTAATGCATCATGCCAGTTGGTTCTTAGAACTACCCTCAGGGAGGTGACACAATGAGCCCCATTTTCCAGACAAGAAAACAGAGGCTGGGAGGTCAAGTGACTTCCCAAGGTCACAGAGGGAGAGTGGCTGGGCTAGGATTTGACCCCAAATCTGCCTGACTTCAAAGCCATGACAAAAGTCTCCCACTTGGTCAACTGGGTGTATGTCTGGGATTGGTGTGTGTCGGTGTGGATGGCGGGAGTTGGGTAGGCAGGGTGTTGGGGCACCGAGGAATGGTCTGGAGCATGGAATTGCAGAAGAATCAGAAGTAGAGACCCTCATGGTGGGGACCTGCATTCTGAGAAGCTGCTGACAGTTCAGAGCCCAAAGAGGAGGTCAGAGGAATCCTGGGGTTGATCCTCTTTCTAGCTTCAAGGCATCTGGTGACATTTGGGCCCAGGAGCAAGGTTGGATTCTACGCTTAGATGGCAGGTCCGCTGCGAAGGAGGAGCTAGGATTTGGGTTTGGAAGCCGGTAAGGGGGGCTCCTCTGGACTTCAATGGAACAAAGAAGGTAGGCGTGGTCTCCTTCCCTCCCAGCCCCGCCCTCACCCCATGCCCCGCCCCAGACAGACACAGGCACATCTAGGCGGGAGGGAGGATGGTGGGTGAGGAGGGGGCGCTGGGTGGGTGGGGAGAGGGGTGCAGCGACGCGGTGGGCTGAGTCCAGACACAGAGAGGACGGACAGACAGACGGACAGACGGGCCTCTACTTACGATCATCTGTCAGCCGTGATGGGGGCGGGGCGGTGGGGGAGGGGGGAATAAGGTACCATGAGTCTCCCGGGAAGGCCAGGGAGGGGGCAGAGATGGCAGCACGGAGGGGCAAAACCCCTGCCCCAGCCCAGCCCAGAGGAGACGGGAGGATGGGAAGTCCGAGCCTCCCCCACCATCATCGCCTATCTATGGCCCCCCGCGCACCCTTCCCAAGCCTCCGTGGTCCACCTGGGAAAGACCTCCCCACTCCGCAACGTGCCCACAGCCCAAGTGCCATTGCTGTCCTCAGGTTCCTGACGCCTCCCGGAGGGACCCACGCCCAGCTACATCCCTCTACAGATGTCTGGGTCCCCCTGGTCCCTGGAGATTATGGCCTCTGGTCTATCGGTCCTGGTCTGTGGATGGCCACTGACCTCTGCTTGACCTCTTTGACCTTGGATGCCCTCCATGACCTCTGGCTGACCTCCAGGAGCCCCCTGGTCTATTGATCTCTAATCTTTGAAGTCCATGGTATCCCCCTTCTTTGGCTTTTGAATGAGCCCCAAAGCCCTTAGAAAAACGCACTGATGTCTATGTATGCCTTCTTTTTTTTTTTTTTTGAGACAGGGTCTCACCCTGTCGCCCAGGCTGGAGTGCAGTGGCACCATCTCAGCTCACTGCAGCCTCTACCTCCCAGGTTCAAACAATTTTCGTGCCTCAGTTTCCCAAGAAGCCGGGAAAACAAGCATGCGCCACCACATCCAGCTAATTTTTGTATTTTTAGTAGAGATGAGATTTCACCATGTTGCCCAGGCTGGTCTCAAACTCCTGACCTCAAGCAATCTGCCCGCCTCAAACCTCCCAAAGTGCTGGGATTGCAGGCATGAGCCACAGTGCCTGGCCAATGTGGGCCTTCCGTGACTCAAGGATAACCTTGATCCTGAAGCTGACTTGTTTTCTAGATGACCTCTGACCTCTGAATGCTATTTTGACCTACATGTGACCTCTATGACTTTAGCGTTCTCTTGACTCTCCCTGATGTCTTCGACCCTGGAGAAACCACAATGGACTCTGAATGACCTCTTTAACTCTTCGATGATCTTTAACCCCCATGTGACCTCTCTGACCTCTGAATGGCCCCCCACTGACCTCTGGTGGCTTCCATAACCCTTGGATGGCCCTTGAGCCTGGATGACCTCTCTGAGACCGGATGCCTTTGTTCTCAACCCCCAGCCTCTAGGCACCAAGTTTTCTGGGCTCCCGCCAGGGATGTGACCCAAATATCTCCACGGGCCCCCTGCAGGTCTCACCGTCTGGTCGGTGAGGGGTGGCAGGACGATGGTTTTCTCCATGGTGTTCATAACCAGCTTCCACAGCTCCTTCAGCACTCGCTTCAGCACCGTCTTCTCACAGATTTTGGCAAAGAGGGTCAGGCTGGGGACGAGGGGCAGGTCTGAGAGAGGGCCCAGTTGGCCCCAACCCACAGATCCCCTTCCCTTAACAGGTGGGCAAGGCATTCCACAGATAGGAAAGAGGGCCCACAGCCTGTACAGGGACCCCTGGGTGATTTGATGGGGCTATGATATCTGATGCATGAAGAAAAGAGTGAGTGGTGGTTGGACTGGTCAGCAGGGACCAGATGGGAAGGGGCCTCAATGTCTGCGAGGAAGCCTTGGGCCTTATCATGAGGATAGGGGTAGTGGGGAGCCATGGAGTGTTCAAGAGGGAGACACAGCCAGACTTTCATGTTTGAAAGAACAGTGTGGGGGAGGAACTGAAACAGGAAGCATGGAGATCAGGGACTATGAGGGAGAAGGCCACGCCCAGGAGGAACAGGAGGGGAATGGTCAGAGGGCAGACTTGAAAGGGAAAACAGCAAAGAAATCGTGGTTGGATGGATAGGGGTTGAAGGAGACAGGCAGTCCACCATGATCCATCTGCCAACTGATCCAGTCACCCACCAATCCATCCCTCCTCCAGTGGTCCTTAATTCTCTATTTCTTTTTCTGTCCATCCATCTGTCCATCTGTTCATCCATCCATCCTTCCATGCATCCTTCTACTCATCCATCCACTTATCCATTTATTTATTCATCCACCCATCCATTCATCCATCTGTCCATCCATCTATGCATCAAAACATTTATTCATCCATCCAAATATTACTCAGCTATTAATCCATCCATCCATCGACCCACTCATCCACCCACCCACCCATCTGTCCATTCATTTATGCATCAAAATATTTATTTATCCATCCAAATATTTATCCACCTATATCTATCCACCATCCATCCATCTACCCACCCACCCATCCAACCATCCATTTATTTATCCATCCACCCATCTGTCCATCCATTTATGCATCAAAACATTTATTCAATGATCTAAATATCTATTGACCTATCCATCCATCCATCCATCCATCCATCCATCCACCCACCCATCCATCTATTTATCCATCCATCCATCCATCCATTGGTCCATCCAACCATCCGTCCATCCAACCATTCATCAAGTCAGCCTGCCGGACATCCATCCATCTATGCATCAATCCATCTATGCATCAAAACATTTATTCATCCATCCAAATATTTACCCAACTATCCACCCATCCATCTTTTTAAAACATCTATCCTCCATCTAGCCTTCTAAACATTTATCTTTTAATCCATGCATCCACCCACCTATCCACCCCTCATGTCACCTATTCATCCACCATTCACTCATCCACAAAAATATTTACTCACCAATCCTTCCAATTATTTGCCCACCCAACTTTCCATCCCCTTCATTCCACCCTCTACTCAGCCATCCAACTATCCAGTGACTACGCGGCAAACATTCCCTGCACACCCTCTCCAGCCAGTCCCTGGGTCTCTATGGCCCTGCCCCAGCCCCTCCCTGGCCAGCCCAGTCCACCTGGCCCGGCTCACTTGCTGTCCAGCAGGTCCATGATGGGCTGCAACACATTGTCAGCGTCCTGGGCCACGCTGCTGCAGGCACTGGCTGGCACATTGCCTGTGCCCTTAACCTGGCTAAGGATGTCACCCATCTGTTTAACACACTCTTCAATGTGCGGCTGGAAGCTGGGGACAGAAAGAAAAGGCTTAGACCACAGGAAGGGCTGGATGAGGACACAGATGCTCATCTTTGGTCCTCAAGGTCATATCATTAGCATCACAGCACATAACCGAGCAAGAATGGAGAACAGGCCAGACACGGTGGCTCACGCCTGTAATCCCAGCACTTTGGGAGGCCGAGATGAGCGGATCATGAGGTCAAGAGATCGAGAGCAACCTGGCCAACATGGTGAAAACCCGTCTCTACTAAAAATACAAAAATTAGCTGGGTGTGGTGGCGTGCACCTGTAGTCCCAGCTACTCGAACCCAGGAAGTGGAGGTTGCAGTGAGCCGAGATCACGCCGCTGCACTCCAGCCTGGAGATAGAATGAGACTTCATCTCAAAAAAAAAAAAGGGTGGAAAAGAATAACAGCAGAACCAGGCAAAGGGATAAGACGTTTGCCCACATTGCTCATTTCATTCTCAAAATCCTACCCAGGTACTATTATTGTCATCACCCCAACTTTACAGAGGAATAAAAGAATATATAAGGCTCAGAGAGGTTAAGTGACTCACCCAAGGCCACAACAGCAAGTAAGCAGTAAAGCCAAGATTTGAACTCAGCCTTGTCTAACTCTGAGCCTGCAATCTTCACCGCTACATCTGCTGAGCCTCCAGATGCCCCAGGCTCAGAGGGCTGAAGGCTGTTCCCTCCCCACTGCCCCCAGCCCTGGAGATGCTCCCACCTGGTAGCAAACACCCGGCTGAGCTCATCCAAGACGTTATTGAGTTTCACCTGAAGCTCCTTCAAGATGTCACTGGCTTCGGCATCCAGCTAACAGGGGAGAAGGGACATCAGGCCAGGTTCAGTAAGTATCCACATGTACTGGGCATTTTCTCATCTGACCCAGGGAAAGGGATCCCAAGGGGCTGGAGGGGAAACTGAGGCACAGTTGTGTTGCAAGCCTGGGTTTAAGAGCATGGTTGAGCTGGAATTCATCCCCAGGCCTGGTGGCATATGAGCTTAGGGGCCTGCAGGGACACAGTGGTGGGGGTGCCCCCTTCCCTTCTCCAGCCCTGCCCTGGCCCTGCCTCACCTCCTTTCCTCCCATGGCTTCGAACATCTTCTCCAGCTGAACTCGTAGCTGTTGAGTGTTGTTCATGAGGATGCAGGGCTGCGGATGGGAACAGAGAGGGGAGTCAGGCCTCAGGACCTCTCCCCAGATCCTCCCCTACCCACCGCCAGGGACCTCGGGATGGTTTCAGGGTCTGAGTTTGGAGGAAGCTGGGGTCCCGAGGGGTCACCTGCGAATGGAAGGCAGTGTTTGGGCTCAGGCTTCTGGGCGTGTTGTTGCTGGGGCATCTCTGGGGATTGATGGGGGCAAGGAGGACTCAAGTAATCCCACAACCCTAGGCCTGGTGGGTCCATAAGAGGGGCTGGGAACGCTGGGGGTAGCATAGTTTCCTGCAGGGGTCCAGAGCTTTGCAGCTCACACAATGAAGGCTTCATTTGCAACAGCCAGTGACACACTGAAGGCGTGTGCCCTCACCCTCAGATATACACATGAGACCCCCCCCCCCGACAGATACACAAACTCAGACATGCACAGCCAGACACAGTCATAGACACACCCTCACACCATGCACATTCGACACAGCCAGACTAAACCTGGTGAGACACACCCACCCAGACGTGCACAGTCACACACACACACACGTACATAGACACACTCACACTATATGCCGTTAACTCAGCCAGACGAAACATGGTCACACACACCCAGACACGCACAGCTGGACACACACACAAGCATACACACACTAACACTATAACCAGTTAACACAGCTAGATAAAATATGAGACACACACCCAGATGTGTACGGTTGAACACACATACTCACACATACATACACTCACACTATACCCAGTTAACACAGATGAAACACGGCTAGACACCCACACTCAGATATGTACAGACACACACAGACAGGCACACACACTCATGTTATACCCAGTTAACACAGCCAGATGAAATACAATCACACACGCACACTCAGACATGCAGTCAGACACACACACATTCATGCCATAGATACCCATTGAACAAAGCTAGATAACATATGATCAGACACGCACACTCAGATGTGCACACACACACACACGTGCAGTGTACCAGTCAATACAGACAATACACAATCAGACACATGCACTTAGTTCCCATACACTCAGACACACACAACTAGATACACTCCAATCACACACGTTCAAACAAGCACCTCTACACACACACACAGTCCAGTCAGATCACACACAGGTGGACATACATAGCCCCAGGTGTCAGGGCTCTGGGGAGAAGGGAGTCCTGGGGATGCTGAATGGGGCTGAGGAGGGGGATAGGTCAGGGGTTCCCTCAGGTCACCACTTTCTCCTTCTCCTTGGAGCAGTAGGAGGCGAAGTCCTTGGAGATGATGTCTGCGTACTGGAGGAGCACATTACTGATGGTCTGGGGAAGACACAGCGTGTGGGTGAGAAGAAAGGCTGGGACCAAGGCAGGCCCCAGTCACCAGGTCCCATCAAGGCCACTAGCGAGATCAGTGATGAACTCAAACCCTAATAGCACCTAAGATGGGCCCTAATAGCACCTAAGATGGGCTAGGCAAATTCTCCACCCAAGATGACCATCAAGACCTAGAGGAGATACCGCTTGATGAAGACGATCATTTTATGTAGACCCAGCTCTTTTTCAGAGCAACCAAGCATCATATTAACCCAGTCTCAACCACAAGCATGACCTCATCTCAAATCAAAAGCCAGTTCCTACTTGTAATCCCCAAGGTCAACACAGCCTAATGCCAGTCAATCAAACCTCAACCCCAATGATCCCAACCCTCAAACTCACCCCAAGACTCACTCAAATTCTGTATCAATCTCAGCACTCATTGCAACCTCAATCCCAGATCAAGACCCAACCCAACCTCAAACTCCAACCAAACAGCATTGCTAACTCGCACTAATGACCTCAATTCCAACCCTGATCTCAACCCACACCTCAATTCCAACCCTGATCTCAACCCACACCTCAATTCCAACCCTGATCTCAACCCACACCTCAATTCCAACCTTACCCTACACCTCAACTCCAACCCTAATCTCAACTCCAATCTCAATTTAAACCCTAATCCCAACTCCAACCTCCATCCAAACCTCAACTCCAACCTCATCTCAACCTCAACCTCAACCCAAACTTCAACTCCAACCTCAACCCAAACTCCAACTTCAACCCCAACCTCAATAACATCACCAACTCCAACCTCAGCCTCAACCTTAGCCCATCTCCAACTTAGACCTCAATTCCCTGACCCCATTCCCTAGCCCCAACCCTACCCACTCTCCCACACCTTGGCAAAGCGCCTCATGTAGTGCCCCACAATCTGGGGGTCGGGACACTCGAGTTTCTTGATGATTTCAAAGCTCTGGTTGAGTTGGGAGAAGACGTCCACCACGGAGCAGGAGAATAGGGCATGCTCTGAGGTCTGCTGGAACTGCAGGGGGAAGCAGGCCAAGAGGAAGGAGGAGATCAGCACCAGAGAAGCCCCAGAGCCCGACTCTCCCACTCTCCATGGGGAAAGCAAGAGACCAACTTCCCCAGGGTGAGATGGACAGAGGGCAAGGTTGACTTAGAGTCAACTCTAGAGGTGGATGCAGAAGCCATGGGGTGCATGGAGGTGTCTGGCTTGATGGAACTCACATTTCATAGTTGATGAATGAACAAAAGATTTTTAAAAATCATGAGCAAGACAAAGATGGCGGACACCTACCAGAGACTGGCCTCATCCCAAGAGCAAATTTCCCCTGAAATTGGACCCCAGTGGGAAGATTAGGAACCTGATTGTGGGTTGACCTTCTTACCCCATCCTTCTTGTCTCGCTCCAGGGCACCGTGCAGGAAATCCCGGGACACCTCCTCATTCTCGTCCAGCCACTGGATGACGAAGGGTTCAAACCATCTGGAATGAAGAGCCAGGGTGGGGCTCTGCCACCTCTTGTCCTCCTCAACCTTTGCACTGCCTGGTTCTGACCCACTAATGAGTGGAGCTACGGCTGCTCCTATTCTCCCTGGAGCTCTCCCTGCAGCCTTGAGTGGCTGCTCCTATGCTCGCCTCCTGCACTGAACCTTAGTTACTTTGCTCACGAAATAGAATGAGTGGCCCCTTTTACAGGAGGGCCCAGGCCTGCGGGAATCCTAGTTCAGATAAACTGCCTGTGGCAAATGAATTTATTCTCTGAGCCCGCCTTTCTTTCTTTCCTTCCTTCCTTCCTTCCTTCCTTCCTTCCTTCCTTCCTTCCTTCCTTCCTTCCTTCCTTCCTTCCCTCCTTCCCTCCTTCCTTCCCTCCTTCCTTCTTCCTCCCTCCCTCCCTCCCTCCTTTCTTTTCTTTTCCTTTCTTTTTTTTCTTTTCTTTTTTTTTTTTTTTTGAGACGGAGTCTCGCGCTGTGTCACCCAGGCTGGAGTGCAGTGGCGCGATCTCGGCTCACTGCAAGCTCCGCCTCCCGGGTTCAGGCCATTCTCCTGCCTCAGCCTCCGAGTAGCTGGGACTACAGGCGCCCGCCACCACGCCCGGCTAGTTTTTTGTATTTTTAGTAGAGACGGGGTTTCACCATGTTAGCCAGGATGGTCTCGATCTCCTGACCTCGTGATCCGCCCGCCTCGGCCTCCCAAAGTGCTGGGATTACAGGCTTGAGCCACCGCGCCCGGCCTCTTTTTTTTCTTTTTCTTTTTTTTTTCGTTTTTGAGACATGTCTTGCTCTGTTGCCCAGGCTAAAGTGCAGTGGTGCGATCATAGCTCACTGCAGCCTTGACCTCCTGGGTTCAAGTGATCCTCACACCTCAGTCCAAATAACTGGGACTACAGGCACGTGCCACCATTCCTGGCTAATTTTTTTTTTTTTTTGTCTTCTTTGTAAAGATAGGATTTCCCTATGTTGCCCAGGCAGGTCTTGAATTCCTGGCCTCAAGTGATCCTCCCACTTCGGCCTCCCAAAATGTTGAGATTACAGGCATGAGCCACCGCACCCAGCCAGAGCTTTCATTTCTTGTACAACAGAAGACTATCCCTCTGTGCTGTTGGGAGCAGTGAACGACACAGCACAATTCTCAGGAACTGGTGGTACCATACTATTCTCCAACACACAGCCCAGGAGTCAGATGTCCCGAGTTCAAATCTCGGGTCTGTCCTGTACTAGGAGTCACCTTGGGCAAGGCATTTGGCATTTATTCACTCATTCATTCTATTTTTATATTAATTTATTTTCTGAGATGGAGTCTCACTCTGTTGCCCAGGCTGGAGTGCAGTGACACTATTTCCGCTTACTGTAACCTCTGCCTCCTGGGTTCAAGTGATCCTGCTGCTTCAGCCTCTCAAGTAGCTGGGACTACAGGCGTGTGCCACCACACTCGGATACTTTTTTTTTCTTTCTTTCTTTTTTTTTTTTGTTTTTGTTTTTGAGACGGAGTCTGGCTCTGTTGCCCAGGCTGGAGTGCAGTGGCGTGATCTTGGCTCACTGCAAGCTCTGCCTCCCAGGTTCACGCCATTCTCCTGCCTCAGCCTCCCAAGTAGGTGGGACTACAGGCGCCCGCCACCACGCCCGGCTAATTTTTTGTGTTTTTAGTAGAGACGGGGTTTCAAGGTGTTAGCCAGGATGGTCTCGATCTCCTGACCTCATGATCCACCCGCCTCGGCCTCCCAAAGTGCTGGGATTACAGGCGTGAGCCACCGCACCCGGCCAGTTTTTTTTTCTTTTTTTGAGATGGAGTCTCACTCTGCTGCCCCGAGATCACTGGTGTGATCTCGGCTCACTGCAACCTCCGCCTCCTGGATTCAAGCAATTCTCCTGCCTCAGCCTCCCAAGTAGCTGGGATTACAGGCGCATGCCACCACACCCGGCTAATTTTTGTGTTTTTAGTAGAGACAGGATCTCACCATGTTGGCCAGGCTGGTCTCAAACTCCTGACCTCTGATGATCCACCTGCCTTGGCCTCCCAAAGTACTGGGATTACAGGCATGAGCCACTGTGCCTGGTCAACTTTTGTACTTTTGTAGAGCTAGGGTTTTGCCCTATTGGCTAGGCTGGTCTCAAACTCCTGACCTCAGGTGATCTGCCCGCCTCGGACTTCCAAAATCCTGGGATTACAGGCACAAGCCACTGCGCCTGACCCATTTGTTCATTTCAGAGATGGGATCTCACGATCTTGTCCAGGTTGGTCTCGAACTCCTGGGCTCAAGTGAGCCTCCTGCCACAGCCTCCCAAATTATCGGGACTACAGGCATGTGCCACTGTGCCTGGCCATTTGGCATCTTTAACTCTCCAATTTCTTCTCCGCAAAATAGGAATTAAAATGATCCCACCTTAACTCATAGAATTGTCAAAAGGATAAAATGAGAAAGTCACATGGTTCCTGCTGCTGTTATGACTATGAATTTTCTGGGCTGTAGGAGTCAACTGCTCAATGGCTGAGAGCGGAGAACACTGGATTCAAGCCCCACCCCTGCCCCTGACGCCCAGGTAACCCTGAGTAGGTCAGTCCTCCTCTCT
Source organism: Theropithecus gelada (assembly GCF_003255815.1). NCBI lineage: Eukaryota > Metazoa > Chordata > Mammalia > Primates > Cercopithecidae > Theropithecus > Theropithecus gelada. The sequence goes on from NW_020257847.1 coordinate 30,829, forward strand.
GGCTTTCCTTCTAGCTGTCAGCGCTTCAGTTCTGGCTTGGGCTGGGCTTGGGGCAGGGGACTTACGCAGGGTACTCAGGCACGCGGTCCTTAAAGGCGGGAAGTTCCGTCACATACTCATTGTAGAGCCATTTCACCTTGAAGTGGAGGTTCATGTAGTCAGCACTCTTGCATAGACGATGCTTGTCGTGCTCTGGCCAGGGACAAAGAGGGTGGCACAGCTGGAAGGGTCTGCCACCCTGTGTCTCGGCAGAGAGGCTGCCCACTCTGGCCATCACTGATGTCCAACTCAGGCATGAGGGTACAGGGCACTCACAGCCTTGGAGGGGACACAGAGGTGCAGCCACCTGGTGTGGCCAGGCTGGGGAACACTGGGGTGGGAAACTCACCCTCCATGGCATACTTCATGTCTTGGGCAAACAGATTCCACATCACTTCAGCGCTGATTTTACCCACATTCAGCTCCTGGGGAAACCTGGCAAAGTCGTGGAAGTATAAAACTTTGGCAGGCAGAAGGCAGATGGGATGGGCTGCTTTGTCCTTCCCTGCCCCACAGGGGAGTGTAGGGTAGGGTAGAGGGATTTGGGTTCAGGTTCCCTCGTAGCCACTGCTGACTGACTCTGCACTAAGGCTTTGCTTCTCTTTGAGCTTCCACCCACTCATCCATCTGTCCCTCCATTCATTCATTCATCCACTCATGCAACTATCCACCCATATATTCAACAACTAATTTATTCATCCATCCATCCATCCATCCATCCATCCATCCATCCATCCATCCAT
>NW_020257848.1:0-13547 GCF_003255815.1 Theropithecus gelada
ATGGTGCCACTGCACTCCAGCCTGGGTGACAGACTGAGACCCTGTCTAAAAAAAAAAAAAAAAAAGGAATAAAACCCAAATGTCAAATGAAAGTGAAAGTATCTTTATATTGACATAGCTATGAGGTTGCCCTTCAAAAAGGCTTTGTTAAAGCTTGACCTTCAGTGAACACAGCCTCTAGCAAAAGCCCGGAGCCACCTGCACCCTTTTGTGAGGTAGTTCTGGATGCCATTCCTAGCCCTGGAACTGCTTGCAGGCATATAAATTGTAGCCACAGCTGTTTTTGATATGCAAGGCCAGATAGGGGCTAGTTTTTGAGCTGTTTCAGAAGCCAATTCATGGACCTATGGAATCAGGACCACATTTGCTAATAATCTGTTGTGGCATTTTAAAAAGTATTTGCTATTGTATGATTCAAGATTAACCCAAACCTTTAGAAATGGGTGAGTAAAAGTAATAGATGGTAAAAAAGATTCAAGGTCCCAATTTTTAATCTCATAGGGAGGTCCTTGCAGATTCCTCCTGTGCAGTCTTTCAAATGGTTCTTTAATGGACTTTTTAGTTACCAGATGATAACCTCTTCTACGATATTCCCATTAAAAGCAATAAAATCGTAGCCAGAACCTACCTCAATTCTGCATTTTTGATACTGTGAATGGGATTGTAAGAAGAAGCTATAAAAAAGAGAAAATACCTTTCACAGGTATTTCTGCTTGTACCATGTCCATCATATTGATCCAAAATATTTAAACTTTAAAGAAGGTAATACATGCATATGGTAAAACAAATTGTAAATGGCAGTAAAAAGATATCAAATGAGAAATAAATGTCTCGCTTCTCATCTCCCATCCCAACATAAAGCCCAGTTCCTGTCCTAAATGTTAATAGTTTTATGACTATCCTTCTCTAAACATTTGATGTATATATCTTACGTCTATTCTTTTATTTAAAAGTGTGCACCAACAGGATTGTACCTAACACACTGTTCTGAATTTTTGTTTCTTTCACAAATGTATCATGGAATTCTTTCCATACCCACACACACCGACCTAGCTCATTCTTTTTCGAGTCACTGGGTGTTCCATTGTGTGGATAGCCGGTGTTACAACCATCTTAAGCAATGTTCTATGGATGGACATTTACGTGAGTTTTTTTTTTTTTCTCTATTTTAAAAAAATCGGCAGATAATATCCTTGTTACAAACATTTTTGTATACTTACAGAAGTCTATCTCTCAAGTAGTTTCCTAGAAGTAGAGTTTTTGGGTCAGGGTGTATGGGCATTTAAAGTTTTAGCCGTGTAATCAAATTGCCCTCCAACATGGTTGAGTCTGTTTATATTCCCACCAGCAATGCCATGGGTATTTGCATGCTTACCCTCCTGGCAATACTTGCAATATTAAATGTTTGCTAATTTGGATGGTCAGGATGATCCCACTGTGGCTTTGATTTTCATTTCTTGAATTATAAGTAAGGCAGAGCATCTTTTCATTTGCTTATGGAGTACTTGTACTTGGTTTTCTGTGAATTGCCTATTTATTATTCTTTGCTTTTCTTTTGTGCTCTTTGCCCTTGTCTGCTGTGTAAACATTCAGTTCCTACTACGTGGCAACCACTATGCTAGACTCTCAAACTGTAATGGTGATGAAATCTTTTGGAGCTGGCAGTGTAATGGGAGACAAACATTGATCAAATAATTATCTCAGTAAGTGTATGGACAAACTGAATTAAACTGAATTAAATGCCTTGAAGGAAAGGTTCTTGCAGCTCTTAGACCATGGCAGGGAAGAGAAGGGCCTGGACTGGGGGTGGGAGAAGACTGCCCTGGAGAAATGGACATCTAAAGAATGAATAGGGCCAGGCGCAGTAGCTTACACCTGTAATCCCAGCACTTTGGCAGGCCAAGGCAGGAGGATCGCCTGAGCTTAGGAATTCAATACCCAGCCTGGGCAACATGGTGAAACTCCCATCTCTACAAAACATACAAAAATTAACCGACTGTGGTGGTGTGCACCTGTGGGAAGCCGAGGCAGGAGCATTGCTTGAGCCTGAGAGGAGGAGGTTGCAGTGAACAGTAAGCCATGATCGTGCCACTGCACTCTAGCCTGGGAGACAGGAGTGAAACCTTGTCTTAAAAAAAAAAAAAAAGAAAAAAGAGAGAAGAAGAATGAATGAATGAATAGGACTTGGAGTTGAGGGAGGAGCATTTCTGGAAGAAGGGACAGCACTGTGGAGGGAAGATGATGTTGTAGGTGGGCTAAAAGAAGGCCCAGGAGCAGAGCACAGAGAGAAGAACAGTGATGCAAGATGAAGCTGGGCCGCAGCATCTGGGGAAGGAGGCCTCTATGGTGGGATATATATGTGTGTGTATATATATATATATATATATTTTTTTTTTTTTTTTTTTTTTTGAGACGGAGTCTTGCTCTGTCGGCCAGGTTGGAGTGCAGTGACTTGATCTCGGCTCACTGCGAGCTCCGCCTCCCAGGTTCATTCTCCTGCCTCAGCCTCCCAAGTAGCTGGGACTACAGGTGCCCACCACCATGCCCGGCTAATTTTTTGTATTTTTAGTAGAGACAGAGTTTCACCACGTTAGCCAGGACGGTCTCGATCTCCTGACCTTGTGATCCGCCCGCCTCGGCCTCCCAAAGTGCTGGGATTTTGAGCCATCATTGGTGATCTAATCTATATTCTGAAAATATTGTTCTAGCTGAACAGAAGAGAAACAGGAAGATCAATTAGAAGATATTTTATTAGTCCAGATGAGATCTCATGGTGGCCTGACCCTGGATCATGGCAGTGGACATGAAGACAGGCGGAGATGGTTAAATAAGATTTGATAATGGGTTAGATTTCAGGGGATAGGAAGAGAGGAGGTATCCAGGATGATTCGTGGGTTTGTGATTACATGGATGGTGGTACCATTTACTGAGATAAGAAACACTGAGGCTGGGGTTGGCTGGGTTCAGCCTTAGACAAGACGTCTGACTGAAGCTGGCAAGGAGGTAATTACATATGAAATTCTAAGGGCAGAGGCAAAGTTTGGCCTGTCGACATAAATTTGTGAGTCATTCACATACGGTAGTTGAAATCATGGTCCTAGGAAACTGCTCATTAAAGGAATACAGTGCCTGAAGCAGGTCTACTCATTCCTTAAGAAATTCTGATATTTAATAGCCAGGTAGAGAAAGATGAGACAGAAAAGAAAACAGAAATGAGCAGCCTGAGAGCAGGAGGAAAGCAAGGGGAGTGTGGTGTCCCAGAAGCCAGGGGGAGAGTTTCAGACAGGATGGAATAGTGCCAAGTGCTGCCAAGACATCTGAAAAGAAGAGGCCTGGGAAACACCCATTGGATTTAGCAACGTGGGGGTCTTGGTGACACTAATTTTAAATTTCCTCAGTGGAATGATAGGGGCAGGAGCCAGATTGAAGATGGTTAAGGAATTAGTGGGAAGTCAGAAAATGGTAGACATTGTATGGACCACTATTTTTGTTTTTGTTTTTGTTTTTTTTTTTTGAGACGGAGTTTTGCTCTGTCACCCAGGCTGGAGTGCAATGGTGCGATCTTGGCTCACCACTACCTCCATCTCCCAGGTTCAAGCAGTTCTCCTGCCTCAGCCTCCTGAGTAGCTGGGATTACAGGCATGTGCCACCATGCCCGGCTAATTTTGTACTTTTAGGTGAGACGGGATTTCTCCATTTTGGTTAGGCTGGTCTCAAACCCCCGACCTCAGGTGATCTGCCCGCCTCAGCCTCCTGAACTGCTGGGATTGCAAGCGTGAGCCACTGTGCCCAGCCAGACCACTTTTGAAGAAGTGTGGTTCTTCATAAAGACTAGCCCCAAATCTATTCTTCCTCATTTTCTACCCTTGACCCTTTTTTGTTACTCAATAAGCTGAATTGATCTTGTAACTCAGTAGTGAAAGGTCTGCAGCTTTGCCCTCCCTGCATCCATGGCACCAGCCAGCCCAGCGTGGAGTCTGCAGGGGGAGCCCAGCTGGAGTTTGGGCCGCTCCAGCCCCTCTGTGCAGTTTCTGATTCTGCAGGCCAGAGCTCTGGGAAGGCCCATTGTAGGAACGCTGCTGAAAAAATGAGTTTAAGAAAAAGTTCTTATATTTCAGTGGTACCTACTGAAAAGCTGAAGGATACATATTTGCAATGTGACACAAGGGAAGCCATGAGCTGATCCTTGTTGAAGCTGAACAGTGGGTACATGGGGGTTTATTATATTGTTCACACTACTTTTGCATATGTATACAATTTTCCATAACAAATTATAAAAAGTTAAATTTAGCAATTCTATAAACCGAAGGTGCAAAGAGCCAGTGACCATCACAGGTCCACTATGTACGTAGCACTTAAAACAGGACCTTCGGCTGGGCACGGTGGCTCATACCTGTAATCCCAGCACTTTGGGAGGCTGAGGCGGGCCGATCATCTGAGGTCAGGAGTTCAAAACCAGCCTGACCAACATGGTGAAATCCCGTCTCTACTAAAATATAAAAATTAGCAGAGCGTGGTGGCAGGTGCCTGTAATCTTAGCTACTCGGGAGGCTGAGGCAGGAGAATCGCTTGAACCTGGGAGGCAGAGGTTGCAGTGAGCCGAGATCGCACCATTGCACTCCAGCCTGGGCAACAAGAGTGAAACTCCATCTCAAAAAACAAAGGACCTTCTCTAAACCAGTCCTCCATTGACTTGTGGGTTTCCAGGTGCCAAGGATAGCTGAAGAAGTTCTATTTCCAGATACCTCCCTTTCTTCTCCTGTTAACTCCAACACCTTGTTCCTTGCCCCCTTCTCCTTTCATACCCCCTTCCTGAGTACAGACTCGAAATCACAGGTCTGACCACGATGGGCCTCATGAACTTGAACCAGTTCCCTCCCATCTCTGAGCCACTCTGAAAAATGGGGATTATAATATCTGCTCTGCAATGTTGTGATGGTTACATGTGACAGTGCATGTGGGGGATCTAACACTGCCCACGGCCTCAGATGCTCAGGAAGGCAGGAAGGCCACAGAAATGAATGAAGCTGACCAGGTAAGGAGAAAATCATGTGACCCTCTTGGCTTTAGCTTTGCCACTTGTACTAGAGAGAATTATAAGAAAAATTCTGGGCCAGGTACAGTGAGTAACACCTGTAATCCCAGCACTTTGGGAGGCTGAGGCAGGTGGATCGCTTGAACTCAGGAGTTTGAGACCAGCCTGGGCAACATGGCAAAACCCCATCTCTTAAAAAAAAAAAAAATTTATATATATATATATCACATCTCTTAAAAAAAAAAAAAAAAAAAATATATATATATATATATATATAACACACACACACACACACAGATTAGCCAGGTGTGGTGCGTGCCTGTAGTCCCAGCTACTCAGAAGGCTGAAGCAGGAGGATTCTTTGAGCCCAGGAGGTTGAGGCTGCACTGAGCCAGGATGACACCACTGCACTCCAGCCTGGGCGATAGAGTAAGACCTTGTCTCAAAAAAAAGGTGGGGTCGGGGGGGAGAAAAAATTGGATAAGAAAAAGAACAATGCAAGTATGATAAATGATATAAATCATCCATGTTCACAAATAAAGGAGTAATAAACTGAGACTTAGCCTCAGTGTTGTGGGGCAACAGGGAGGGGTGGGGACTGGGGCAAATCAGAGCATATAGGGCCCATCAGAGAGGAGCAGCCATCCTGGGCTCCAGCCGATTACTGCGACGAGGGAGTGTGAAGCCAATGTTAACATGTCTTCCTGGTTTATAAGAGAAGCCAGAACTCTAAATTTTTTATGTGAAATATTTCAATTCTTAAATTTGGGCTCAGTTATTTTTTTTAATAACACCAGAGAAGCCAAACTAAACCCATCTATGGGCCAAAATCAGCTCGTGGGCTGCCAATGTGCAACCTCTCACCTAGATAATGGTATATAATATAAATCCGTTTCCCTTCCCCCCTTTTTCTCTTCCTCCTCTTTCTCCTTTCCCTCCCAGCTTCCACATCCTTTTCACCTAACCACCCCCACCCTGCATTTCTATACTAAGTCCAAGTGATAGAAGGGATTAGAGTGGGTTGAAGAAGTGATGAAGCCCAAGGCGATGTCATCTAGATGCCTAATGGTGCCCCAGGGCCTGGATCACTGCCTGGCACAAAAACCTTGATGAATGAAGAAGCCAGAAACTGGGGGAGTCAGTTCTGTTTCTTGCGCACACCCTGGGCTTACCCGAAGAACTGTCTCATTTTTCTCAACAGCCTTGCGAAGTCGTTCTGGACGCTCCATCATCAATGGGAACTGGGCAATTGATCGACCAGGAAAATACGAGGGCGGAGGGACCATGTTCACCTACAAGCGTCCAAATGAGATTTCGAGCACTGCTGGAGAGTCCTTTTTGGCCGAAGGTCCCACCAATGAGATCTTGGATGTCTACGTGAGTTTGGATGTTTCTGGACTGTTCTTTGGATTTTGAATCTTGTCACTTCAAAGGAACATACTCTGAACAAATAAGCAACAAATCATTGCCCATACTCTGTAAAAACCCTTTGAGCAGAGCCTGTTAGAGGCACCCCTTGAATGCTTGGTATTTATCTTTGCCTTTACTTCTGAATGGGCCTAGCTCATAGAAACCTCCAACTCTACCAGATGCTTATTACCTACGGAGTTTATTGACCCAGTAAAACCAACTTTACTTGTTGAACCAAATCAGAGGCAAAGCATGCCCTTTATTTCATGAGCATTGGATCTCCTCCAGGCACTTTCCTTATAATGCTAATTTGGCATGTTTTCTTTTTATGGCAAAAGAAAGCAAGAGCCTAACGGAAGGCAGGACTGCTCCCAGCTCTCAGCCCTGTTCAAACTCTGAGAGCACATGAAGAAAGGAGAGCTCCAGAGCCCTCCAGATGAAACAATAAAGCTCAGAGTCACAGTAGAGAGGTTCACTGGAAGCTCCCTGCTTCATAGAAGACAAAACCTTAATTTATTTTATGTGAAACTGAAATATTAAATTGCTCAAGAGTTTTAAATGGTCTTTATGTTTAAGGAAACCACTAGAATCCAGTCTTCTTAAAAGATCAGGAAATAAAGGGTGATAAGAAATAAAAGCTTGAAATAACATTTGGATAAAAAGAATGAGATCACCCATGAGTATACACATTCTTTCTGTCCCCAAAGCTAAGCTGATTAACATATTTGCTGTGTCAGAATTTTAGAAATATTATTAATTGCATTGTCATTACTTCTCCACCTACACAGGGTTCTATGTCCTTTCCTCTTGGGCCTAGTGGATTCGAAATTACAAAGGAAGTCTTGTTGTAGATTTTGGATTTTTTTTTTAGACTGTCCAGTTGGTTGGTTGACTCTGAATCCATTTCAAATGGCATCAGAGGTAAAAATTCAGGTTGTTAAAAGCCTGCCGTGGGTGGTCTAGGAATGGAAGCCAACAGCAGTTTCATAAACGGGACAAGGTTTTGCACTGGCAGAATGCTCAGGCAGAAGAGGCACCGGAGAGGGAGGGAGGATTTCTAGCTGCAGACCGAGAGGAAGATTGTGTGAAAAGGGAGTAAGGGGATGAGGGATACACAGCAGGAACCTGAGGTCACACAACTGTGTCCCTCGGGGATTCAGTGCCCACCGCCATGTTTCTGCAACGCCGATGGTTTGATATTGGTTCCTGGGTAGGAGAATCCCGGGGGTTCTCAGGTCTGCCTTCCTGTGGGTGATTTATAAAATGAAGACCCATTTCGTCAGTAGGGAGTGGGTAAGAGGAAGTGGGTAAGGGAGTGGTAAACGGGAAGAACAGACACAGGACCCACTATGCAGGAGAGACTCAGAGATGCTTCTAGCTGGAAACGATCTTTGAGAGTGACAAGATTCTAACCTCTTCCTTTCCCAAGGAGGAAATCAAAAACTGCGGGGCAAAGGGGCTTGCTCTAGGTTACACAGCTGGTCAGCAGGAGAGCTGCTTTATAAAGCAGCGGAGACAGAGACATCAGACCTGACCGTGTCTCCTTGCACAGCTCATATTTACACCGTGGGTTCTCATTCGGCTGCTCGGTTTAGCCCACCACCCTGCTTCCCATCAGGAAAGCCATGGGCAGCAAGGACTGTGTGCTCAAAATCCGATAAGGAGGGACGTTTTCTGTTGGGCCATGCTCATTTAATACGTTTTCAGCCCAGTTAATGTTCAGCTGCTGACTTCCACAGCCCTATGTAGATTCCTGCTTGCTGTCCTATTTTTGTCATCATTCCTAAGAGGATATGACCCAGCAAGATTTGGGTCCCTTCTACCTGCTTTCCTGACCCCATTTCTTTGTGTTTCTGGGGCTTTCCGTGAATGAGAGGGAGAGACCTGGGGGCCGGCCTCACCAGCCAGGTCGAGAACTTTGAAGGAACCTGAAGGATTCCGGGATGACTCTGTCCAGAAGGTCTGCTGCTTGTTTGCATGACTTTATCGCGCCACCTAGTGTTAAAACAGGTCTCTTGCAATGTACTTATTTATCTGTGTTGGACGTTTTGAGAGCACTGAGCAAAATCTAAGGACAGAAAGGTTCTGCTACTGTTGCTCCGTCTTCTCCTTTGGAGTTTAGAAAATCTTGACTCTTAGCTTGCTTTTCTTCTGATTTGCTCAACCTAAGTTCTTCATTCTTCAAAAGTAAATGACAAAAAGCCATCTGGAAATAACTTCGTTTGATCTGCTACAGGTTCACTGATGTTACTAGATGCGTTACTAGAGTGAACCAATCCAGTCATTTATCAGTAGTTCTGCAAATGCCATTGAAACCCAAGCCAGCAGGAGAAGGGGTGTGAGTACGTGCCAAGTTCAGTAACACTGATTTTTGTGTCAGCAGATGATACACCAACAGCCAAACCCAGGCGTGCACTACGAGTACGTGATCATGGGGACCAACGCCATCAGCCCCCAGGTGCCACCCCACAGGAGACCAGGTAGAATCCCTTGTCTTGTGGCCAGGGACTCTGGTCATTTCCTTGTAAAGCCTTCTCTCTCTCTCAATTCTTGTGCATCCAACACAGAGAAAATCCAGGGACGCATATTTCAAAGCCAAGGGGCCTTGACAGTGGAGCAGGCTTCACCATTTGTCTGAGCCTTGAAACTGTTTCATTTACTCGATTCAAAAATGGCATGAGCATCCTGGGTCTACCCTGCCAGTTCAACATTTGAAATGCTTTATGCTAGTTTCCAGGCCGGGCAAGGGGGCTCATGCCTGTAATCCTAGCACTTTAGGATCTAGCAGATGGACCGCTTGGGCCCGGGGGTTCGAGACCAGCCTGGTTTTGTAGAAACCCCTGTCTCTACAAAAAAAAAAAAAAAAAAAAACAGAAATGAGCCAGACGTGGTGGTGTGTGCCTACAATCCCAGCTACTCAGGAGGCTGAGGTGGGAGAATCATCTGAGCCCAAGGAGGTTGGGGCTGCCGTGAGCTGTGATCGCACCACTGCCCTCCAGCCTGGACGACAGAGTGAGACCCTATCTCAAAATTAAGAAAAAACAATTCACATTTACTCTGTTAAAGTTCTGGAGGTTGGAAGTGTGAAGTGGGTTTCACTTGGACAAAATGAAGGTGTCATCAGGGCCACTCTCTCCGGAGGCTCTTAGGAGAGAACCCACTTCCTTGCCTTTTCCAACTTCTAGGAACCACCTGCCTTCCTTGGTTCCTGGCCCCTTCCTCCACCTTCAAAGCCATCAGGGCGGCACTTTCAGATCTCTCTCTGATCCTGGCCTCATCACATCTCCTCTCTGACTCTCATCTTCCTCTCTCTTTCCTTTATAAGGACCCTTGAGATTATACTGGGCCCACCCAAGTAATCCAGGATAATCTCTCCTTCTCAAAATCTATAATTTAGTCTCACCTGCAAAGTCCCTTTTTGCTATGTAAGGTAGTATGTTCACAGATTGCAGGGATTAGGATGTGGACATCTTTAGGGGGCCATTATCTGTCTACTGTATGCCTTTTCTCTTGGTTCCCCTTTTATTTCTGTTAATAATACTTTGACCTGTAAGACAAGAATAATGAGTTCACACCTAACAATCCATGTTGAGTCTTCCTGGTGGGCTCTGCTTATGGGCAGAGCGGGCAGCTTTCTCTCGGCTGGCACTGGGCATGGGACTGCTCTCTGTGTCCGCAGACATTTCCCTACCAGAGGATGATGGAGCCCACCACCCAAATGCAGACAGTCTTTTCCGTCCTTAAAATAGGAAGGTCTGCGGAAGTATTCATGGTAATTATACCTCACACATACTGAGTCCTTGCTGTGTGCAAGGGCTTAGAGACTGCTGTGCTGAGCACTTTGCATAGATTAGTTCTTTGAATTCTCGTGACAGAGGGAGGTACTTGGAGGGAAGTACTATTATTAGCCTTATTTTAAGAGTGAGGAAATGGAAGCTTAGGAAGAATAAGTTAATAACTGTCCTGGTCCCACACCTGGGCAGTGACCTGAGGAGGGCCCGTGTGACCATACTTTGTGCTTGTTATATGGCTGAGAGGTTACTTGGTCCAATCCATATCCTAGAAGAAAATAAAGGTACAGATGCCAAACCTGCCACATCCCTTCTCTGAACTTTGGATGGGATAACCAGGTTATGTGATTGCTACAGACGGGAGGACAACAGCCGGTGCATCCCCAGCACATGGGGTGGGTGTGTTGTCCAGACTCCAAGTCAGCAAACTCTGCACTACAGAGAATTTTTGTGTCATGTCCAGAAGCAATCCACAGTTTGAGAAACCAAATTTGGATAAGATTTCTGGGGTCTGGTTTGCTGGTTTACAGGGATAAGATTGCTGGTTGACAGGGATAATGGGACAGACTATTTGAGATCTATCAGGATGATGATGATTTCTGTCAGACCTGATGGGTCTCAGCTTATGAATAGCATGGGGGTTCTGGGATCAGCTCCCTGGGACAGGGCAGGTCTGCAGGGGTCACCTGTAAAAAGTTGGTAAGCAGGGGCATTGTGACCAGGCTTCCTCTTCCATGTCACTGGAGTCCGGAGGCAGAGTTGGAATCTAGCTCTGTACCTTCTTGCTGTGTACCCTCAGGTGAGTCAGCAACCTCTCTGAACACACACCCAGTCTGCAAAATAGAAGAAAACCCCTACAAGGTGGTTTTTGGCACGGGAGAGGACATGGTAAGAGATTGAATAAATTCGTTGTCCATCCTAGCGTAGAGCCCAGAACAAGGCACTGAAAAGACTTTTTAAATTTTTTTGTCCAACAACATCTTGGACAGTTCTCATTTATATCAACATACCTGGTCCTGATTTTGTTGGTCATATTTGCACGTCATATTTTAAACCATGAAGCATAATAGCCAACTAAGTAAGAAAGCCCTGGCAAAAAGCTGAGAGGCCCGGTGCGGTGGATCATGCCTGTGATCCCAGCACTTTGGGAAGCTGAGGTGGGCAGATTGCTTGAGCCCAGGAGTTCGAGACCAGCCTGGACAATATGGCAAAACCCCATCTCTGCTAAAAGTACAAAAAGTAGCTGGATGTAGTGGCACTCGCCTATAATCCCAGGTACTCAAGAGACTGAGACACGAGAATCACATGAACCTGGGAGACACAGGGTGCAGTGAGCCTTATGCACTCCAGCCTGGGTGACAGAGTGAGACTCTGTCTCAAAAAAAAAAAAAAAAAAAAGCTAAGAAAGCCCTAATTACTGTCATTGTTGTTGTTGTTGTTATTGTTGTTGTTGCTGAAATGGGGTCTTGCGATGTTGCCCAGGCTGGTCTTGAACTCCTGGGCTCAAGTAATCCTCCCACCTCAGCCTCCCAAAATGTTGGGATTACAGGCATGAGCCACCTCACCCAGCTGCCTTGTAGTTGTTGTCGTTGTTGTTTTTTGAGATGGAATCTCACTCTGTCGCCCAGGCTGGAGTACAGTGGCTCGATCTCGGCTCACTACAAGCTCTGCCTCCTGGGTTCCCGCCATTCTCCTGCCTCAGCCTCCCAAGTAGCTGGGACTACAGGTGCCCGCCACCATGCCCGGCTATTTTGTATTTTTAGTAGAGATGGGGTTTCACTGTGTTACCCAGGATGGTCTTGATCTCCTGACTTCGTGATCTACCCACCTCGGCCTCCCAAAGTGCTGGGATTACAGGTGTGAGCCACCGCACCCGACCACCCCCTTGTAGTTTTAACTGTGTTCTACAGTAACCCTAGAATTTGCCTTCTTATTTTGTATTAAAATGATACATACTTGAACAATATTCTGTCAAAACAGAAATATATACAGTCAAAAGCAACTGCCACATAATTGCCAAAACTTAGAAGCCACCAAGAAGTCCTTCAATAGGTGGATAGATTAAAACTAATGGAATATTATTTAGGGCCACAAATAAATGAGCCATCATCACGTCACAAAGAGACATGGAGAAACCTTCCATGCATATTACTAAATGAAAGAGGCCAATCTGAAAAGACTACCTATTGTTTGATTCCAACTATATGACATTCTAGAAAAGTTAAAACTATGGAGACAGCAAAAAGATCAGTGGTTGCCAGGGGCTGGGAGGACAGAGGGATGGACAGGTGGAACACAGAGGATTTCAGGGCAGTGAATCTACTCTGTGTGATACTACACTGGCTGATGCCTGTCACTATGCACTTGTCCAGACCCACAGAGTGTGCACCCCCAGGTGTGAACCCTCGTATGGACTGTGAACTCTAAACGATAATGACGTGTCCGTGTAGGGTCATCAGTTACACATGTACCACTCTTATATGGGATGATGGTAGTTAGGGACCCTGTGCCTGTGTGGTGGGAGGAGGTGTATGGGAACTCTGTTCTTTCTACTCACTTTTGCTGTGAACCTAAAACTGTTCTTAAAAAATAGTCTATTTAAAAAAAAAAAATCAACAGCTCCCAACCCTGTGCCCTTCCCAGAGGGAGTCTAACCCTTTGGTGGGATTTTGCCTAGCCCTTTTCTATGCATACACAAACATGTTTCCAGTCATTTGAATCATCATCTACAATCTCAGAAGTGCAAGGAACATTGCATATTATTATTTTCCATTAGTCAATTTAAATCTGACCTCAACTTCATCCTTCTTTGAAACCAGTAGATAATTCAATCGCAGTCTGCTTGGGGGTTACACACACACACACACACACACACACACACACACACACATTCTCACCCCAGATATAAGGAAAGATCTAGAGTCTTAGACAAGCCAAAGCATTGGCTAGACCCCCCGGTGGTCTGTCCATACTAATTCTGCTGAGGTGCCACCAGGAACAGCCTCATGGGGCTTTCAGGTTAGGGCTCTGCTCCTTCCAACCTGCATGGGGGGCACAGGAAGCTGGTGAGGCTGGCAGCCAGGTCCCCTCTCCCACTGCAGGTGTGGCTTCCTCCTGGGACACTGGACATTGTCTGGTACACCTAAGGATCCATGTCACTCAGGAAACCCAAGACTCCAGACTCCTATCTCTCCTCCACCTTGAAAACCTCCTCTCTCTTTTTTTTCTCTCTCTCGCTCACTAACTCTCTGTCTCTCTCTTGCTCTCTGTCTCTCTCTTTGTCTATCCCTCTCTGACTCTCTATCTCTCTC